>NW_027142943.1:0-107937 GCF_026170545.1 Melanerpes formicivorus
AAAAGAGCATCTTGTCCAAGACTAACAGAAGTGAATCACTGACAAATCCTGTTATTCCTTCTCTATCCAAAGGCTGTCTGCCAACCCCTCTCCCCCTCCCTGCGTCCCAGCATTTCAGCTAACAAGCGGAAAATTCTTATCAACTCTGTGGTTCTGTTAATGAGACTTTTCTGTTCATCAGTTCCCCCCTTTCTCACAGCCAACAGTATATTCCTATACTATATTTTCTTAAGGCAAACTTTGGACCCAGGCTTTCTGAGCTATCTTTCCCATGCTGACACTTGTGGAAGTTACTCTCAGATGTAGTCACCCAGTCTGATGCCCCCCAAGTCCAATTCATTGAGGCTTCCCCAAATAAAGGGGTCCTCATTTGGCCTCGAGGAAGTTCAGTGCATATCCAACAGTTAGAGAGATTAGTTTGCAAAGCCAATTCTTGCCTAACGTGTAAGTACATATTGCCTTCCCATCCCTCAATTTCCTTGCTGTGCTGCAAAGATTTTGATAGGAATTTCTAGGTATTAACTACAGCCAGGGCAATCCTTCAAGTGCCCTAGGAATGCAGTGAAAACCTTTTGGGAATTGTTCCTGCTCTGGTACTCCTCAAGCTATGAGGAGCTCTTCAGGGCAGCTCCAAGGTTAGGTTTGGATTCTCCTGGAGTCTCACACAGAACGAGTCTCACGATTCCAGTGGTCTCATTTCATAGCTGCATTTTCTTCTCTCTGCCTAGGTGACAGGACGACCTCACTAATCAAGAGAGATAGCCTGAGCTCTGCAGGAACCTTGAACCCAAGCAGCCAGTGCCTTCTGTGAGTACAAGCTGTCCTTGCTCAACGTGGAAGTAGTTGAGAGCTGAAGCCAGACCACGCCTTAATTCCCTTAGCTTCCTCTTCTGCAGATTAAACAGTCCCAGTTCCTTCAGCCACTCCTCCTAAGGCTTGTTATCCAGACCCCTCACCAGCTTTGTGGCCCTTCTCTGGACTCACTCTCTCACAAGGGGTGTCCTGGGGAACACCACTTGTGCCCGGCCGTCCACCGGCTGGGTTTAACTCTGTTCCCCACCGCTCTTGGGGCCCAGCCATCCATCCTGTTCTGCTGTCCAGCAGTCCCTTTGAAAAACAATCCATCTGAAAAAAGAAGTAGCAGAGAAGGAAAGTTGAAGCTGCAAGGATTGCAGTCCCCTCAGTTCTGGTTGTAGCCAGGTGGGGGTTGGTCTCTTCTCCCAGGCAAGCAGCACCAGAACAAGAGGACACAGTCTCAAGCTGTGCCAGGGGAGGTTTAGGCTGAATGTTAGGAAGTGGTTTACAGCTTGGCCAAAGACTCTTCTGATCCCTGTCTTCTGGTCGTGACCAGCAGCGTGCACGGGTGGCCAAGAAGGCCACTGGCAACCTGGCCAATATCAGGAACAGTGTGGCCAGCAGGAGCAGGGAGGTCATTCTGCCCCTGCACTTGGCACTGGTTAGGGCACACCTTGAGTCCCGTGTCCAGTTCTGGGCCCCTCCGTTTAAGCAAGACGTTGAGTTGCTGGAAGGAGTCCGGAGAAGGGCAACAAAGCTGGGGAGGGGTTTGGAGCACAGGCCTGTGAGGAGAGGCTGAGGGAGCTGGGGTTGCTTAGCCTGGAGAAGAGGAGGCTCAGGGGAGACCTTCTTGCTCTCTGCAACTCCCTGAAGGGAGGTTGTAGCCAGGTGGGGGTTGGTCTCTTCTTCCAGGCAAGCAGCACCAGAACAAGAGGACACAGTCTCAAGCTGTGGCAGGGGAGGTTTAGGCTAGAGGTTAGGAAGAGGTTCTGCACAGAGAGAGTGATGGCCCATTGGAATGGGCTGCCCAGGGAGGTGGTGGAGTCACCATCTTTGGAGGTGTTCAGGAGGAGACTGGATAGGGTGCTTGGTTGCATGGTTCAGTTGATTAGGTGGTGTTGGATGATAGGTTGGACACGATGATCTTGAAGGTCTCTTCCAACCTGGTCCGGTCCATTCCATTCCATCACCATCTAATCAACTAAACCATGGCACTGAGTGCCTCATCCAGTCTCTTTCTAAACACTTCCAGTGATGGTGACTCCACCACCTCCCTGGGCAGCACATTCCAAAGGCCAATCTCTCTTTCAACCTGCTCTATTCTATTCTATGAAGACCTTCTTCCTAACATCCAGGTTTAATTGGTGAGAGCAACAGACTTGGTTGCTGCCACCCGCTGCTAAGGGGTCTGAGTGGCCCCCAAATGGGGTTTGGAGGCAGGTAAAGGTTTCTTTTGGCATGTGAAGGGGTTTTGTGGGCATCTAGAAGGGGTGTGGAGCCCCCTGAAAGGGTCTGGGATAGTGTCAGGGGGTTCTGGGCTGGTCTACCAGCGGGTCTGGGGACATTAGAAGCGTCTGGGGGTACCTAAAACAGATCTGGGCGTATCAGATGGGGGGTTTGGGTGCATCCAAAGGGGTTTTGTGGGCATCTAAGTTGGGGAGTCTGGGGGGGTCCTGAAGGAGTTGGGGGGTTCTCCTCAAGCTATGAGCAGACACACAGACAGTTGTTAACGGACTTTCTTTGATCATTCCAGGACTGGTGTGCTGGGACTGGCAGGATCTTCCTGAGCTGTCCACGTACAGTTTCTGTCGACACTCTTCAGCTCGTACATCCGGTTTGCTGACAGAGGGTGTGGGGTTTGTGGGGCCCGGCAGCGAGACTTTTCCAAAGAGGAGCTCTTCAGGGCAGCTCCAAGGTTAGGTTTGGATTCTCCTGGAGTCTCACACAGAACGAGTCTCACGATTCCAGTGGTCTCATTTCATAGCTGCATTTTCTTCTCTCTGCCTAGGTGACAGGACGACCTCACTAATCAAGAGAGATAGCCTGAGCTCTGCAGGAACCTTGAACCCAAGCAGCCAGTGCCTTCTGTGAGTACAAGCTGTCCTTGCTCAACGTGGAACTAGTTGAGAGCTGAAGCCAGACCATACCTTAATTCCCTCAGCTTCCTCTTCTGCAGATTAAACAGTCCCAGTTCCTTCAGCCACTCCTCCTAAGGCTTGTTATCCAGACCCCTCACCAGCTTTGTGGCCCTTCTCTGGACTCACTCTCTCACAAGGGGTGTCCTGGGGAACACCACTTGTGCCCGGCCGGCCACCGGCTGGGTTTAACTCTGTTCCCCACCGCTCTTGGGGCCCAGCCATCCATCCTGTTCTGCTGTCCAGCAGTCCCTTTGAAAAACAATCCATCTGAAAAAAGAAGTAGCAGAGAAGGAAAGCTGAAGCTGCAAGGATTGCAGTCCCCTCAGTTCTGGTTGTAGCCAGGTGGGGGTTGGTCTCTTCTCCCAGGCAAGCAGCACCAGAACAAGAGGACACAGTCTCAAGCTGTGCCAGGGGAGGTTTAGGCTGGATGTTAGGAAGAAGGTCTTCATAGAATAGAATAGAGCAGGTTGAAAGAGAGATTGGCCTTTGGAATGTGCTGCTCAGGGAGGTGGTGCCCAGGGAGTCACCATCACTGGAAGTGTTTAGAAAGAGACTGGATGAGGCACTCAGTGCCGTGGTTTAGTTGATTAGATGGTGTTGGAATGGAATGGAACGGAATAGAATAGAATAGACCAGACCGAGTTGGAAGAGACCTTCAAGATCATCGTGTCCAACCTATCATCCAACACCACCTAATCAACTAAACCAAGCAACCAGGCACCCTATCCAGTCTCCTCCTGAACACCTCCAAAGATGGTGACTCCACCACCACCCTGGGCAGCCCATTCCAATGGGCCATCACTCTCTCCGTGCAGAACCTCTTCCTAACCTCTAGCCTAAACCTCCCCTGGTGCAGCCTGAGACTGTGTCCTCTTGCTGGGCCTGGTGATGATCAAAGTTCTTTTCCAAGCTGCTTACTCCTGTTTGGTTTTATTCTCCTGCATGAATTGTCAGTTCAAAGCACTCGAGAGAAATGGTGTGATGGCTGTGCTGCCAAGCATCAGACTGGGGACCGAAAGACAACCTCCTGTGGATCGATGTACCGGGATATTCCAGGAACCTCTGTGCTGCCACAGACCTGGACTTAAACTCGTTCCAGATGCCGCGGTGTGTTCCACATGACAATCGCACTCGGCACGTGAAGAGTGGCCAAGAGACTTCCCTTGTTTCCTTTGTGGAAGGCTTTTGTGTGTCCCCCGGCCCCGGGGGCCGTGTTCCTCTCGGGCAGGCTGAGGACGAGGCTGCCCTCGGCAGCAGGCGTGCCGCAAGCGGAGCGGCGAAGCTGTGTTCCTGGCAGTTCTCTCTCCGCCTGGATCAGGACGAAGGTGCCGGCCGACAAGGACTTGCACTGACACAGGGTCAGAGAGCTGAGAGCACCAAAGGGTTTAATTGGTGAGAGCAACAGACTTGGTTGCTGCCACCCGCTGCTAAGTGGCCCCCACGTGGGGTTTGGAGGCAGGTAAAGGTTTCTTTTGGCGTGTGAAGGGGTTTTGTGGGCATCTAGAAGGGGTGTGGAGCCCCCTGAAAGGGTCTGGGATAGTGTCAGGGGGTTCTGGGCTGGTCCACCAGCGGGTCTGGGGACATTGGAAGCATCTGGGGGTACCTAAAGTGGAGCTGGGTGTTTCAGATGGGGGGTTTGGGTGCAACCAAAGGGGTTTTGTGGGCATCTAAGTTGGAGAATCTGTGGGGGTCCTGAAGGAGTTGGGGGGTTCTCAGTGAGGTTTTGGAGTCTCTATGGAGTCCCTGTTGTATCTTGGGTCTGCTGTGGGATTGGTAGTGACTGGGTGCTCCGGTTTTGGTGGCTCCAGGGCAGCAGGTACCCACAGGGCTGTGCCTTGCTTTATGTTCCCCAGCTGTGGGCCAAGCAGGAGCCCCAGGGGAAGGGAATTTCAGCATGTGGCGGGTGATAGTGGAGGCGACTTCCTGACAAAATGGCTTTGGGGGTTTGGTTAGGTCTTGTTTTTATGGTTGACTCACTCTTGCTTTCTTTCCTTTTTTTTCAGGGAGCTTAACTGCTTTGCCTGAGGACCAGTTGCAGATTTGTATTCGGCCTCAGCCACAAGCCCTGACACGGAGCGGGGTGCTTTGGTGTCAGAATGTGGAGCTGTTGGAAACCAAATTGCTCACTGAAAAAAAGAAAAGGAATAATTTGTCATAAAAAAATCCCCACAGTTCCTGTAAGCTTTCGAGTTCCTACTTAATAATATAAAGCAGTTTGTGGTTTGGTTGGTTTGGTTTTTTTCTTGTTGTGCTGCAAAGATTTTGATAGGAATTTCTAGGTATTAACTACAGCCAGAGCAAGCCTCTACTTGCCCTGGGAACGCAGTGAAAACCTTTTGGGAATTGGTTCTGCTCTGTTACTCCTCAAGCTATGAGCAGACACACAGGCAGTTGTTAACAGAGTTTCTTTGTGCATTCCAGGTCCGGTGTGTTCAGACCGGCAGGATCTTCCTGGGCCATCCGATTACGGTTTCCGTTGACACTTTTCAGCCCTTACATCCGGTTTGCCGACAGAGGACGTTGGTTTGTGGGCCCTGGCAGCGACAGTTTTCCAAAGAGGAGCTCTAAGGCCAGCTGCAAGGTTAGGTTTGGATTCTCCTGGGGTGCCTGTGCTTGAAAGCCCCCCAGAGGCCGTGCAGAGTGGTGCTCGCAGTAGCTCTGTGCAAGTCTGCCATGGGCTCAGGAGGCCAGTATCTAGAGAGAGGGAAGGACAGAGACACTTCTAAGACAGTTTTAAAGAAATAATTATGAGAAGAGGCAAATTAATTCTGGGGACTCATGTGATATATCTGTTCAAGAGAAAAAAAAATGAAGGAGGTTTCTGACCATAACCAGGCTGACAAAGCACAGTAATGTGGTTTCCTATGGGATTCAACTCCTCCTGCATTGCACAGGACACTTCAACAGCTGTCCTGACAAGCTCTAAGTAATGAACTTAATCCACCCTGTGCGAGCAATGGGGCAAAAGATTACAAAATCCATGTATGCAGTTGAGATGTGTTACGTTGGGACGCCCAGGATACAGCTCATCAAGCTCTCCTAGTGTTTAGACGCAAGATGGAAGAAGGAAGGGGGAAGACAGAGCAGAAGGTCTATTTAAATATGAAACTCCTAGGCTGAAAGAAAAGAAAAACATTTTAAAGAGCACTCAGTGAGACTCTGTCACCAGCATAGCTAATCACAGAATCACTGAGTGTTAGGGGTTGGAAGGGACCCCAAAATAGCATCCGGTCCAACCCCTGTGCCAGTGCAGGATCACCTGGGGCGGGTTTTGAATGTCTCCAGAGACTCCACTAACTCTCTGGGCAGCCTGCTCCAGGGCTCTGGCACACACAGTGAAAAGGTTTTCCCTTCTGTTCCTGTGGAACTTCCTCCTTTTATTCGTCGGACGCAGCGAAGCCGCTGGGTCGTGTTGCTGCGGCAAGGTGACCCACCCTGTAGTTCAGGGCCTGGGTCTGTGCCTTCATGGCAGCCTGTTCCCTTGGCACCCTGTCAGCTTAACAGCCCTGTGCTCGGGGCCTGTGTGACGAGTTGTGGAGCCCTCCATCCCCCTTCTGTCCCCAGCAGCAGCCCAAGGTCCCTGTAAGCAGGGCTGGGGAGGCTGCTTTAGGCAGCTAACAGGAACCAACCTTGCCTGGCCCTTAGGGGGCTGAGGTCAGTCCCTGGGCTCCCGAAGAGGTGGTGTTGCGCTGCTGCCAGGAGGGCCGGCCCGTAGGTGGGGCACGGGCCAGAGCCTGTGGCTCTCTGTGGGGCTTTTTGGGAGTGCTGCTGAGGCCTCACTCTGTCCTGTTGGCATCCTTTGTCAGGGTAGCCAGATCCTAGGCCTGATGTCTATCGTTAGCTCAATCGCAGAATTTGCTCGTCTGCTGTTCCTGTCCGTAAATTTTTGCCAGTGCTTCTGTAATAAAAAGGTTTTTATTTCTCCTGTAACTTGCAAGCTGGTGACCTCCTTAGGAGCACCACTGTGTTGTTCACAAAGTTCTTTGCTGTTGCAAAGCTGGGAGAAGTGTGAGGTTCAGCTGATGAAGTTTCTCTCTTTAGGAGTGTCTGCTCAGCCGTCCTCTTCCTGGATCTCGGAGCTTTGTCTCTCCCTGTTTGCGGTGCCCCGACAAGGACTTGTGCCGACACATCCTCGGGAAGCTGAAACCACCAAAGGGTTTAATGGGTGAGAGCAAAGCTCAGCTGTGTGCTGAAGCTGCAAACCTTGCCCAGAAGGCTGTCCCCGGCTCGGGGTGATAAAAAGAACAGGAGCGTAGCCGCTCGGCTGTCTTTCCTTCTGTGATGCCACAGCGGGGTGGGCGAGGATACAGCAGAGGAGCAGTGAGGGAGGGGTGAGGGCAGCCTCCCACAAAGGCTGCTTGCAGACCTGAAATGCCAAATGTTTGAAATGCCAGGACGTTCTTGGAGGGGAGGGAAAGCCCCGGGCAAGTGTAAGAGTGAGTGTGAGGTGTTCCAGCAGAGGAACAGCGGTGCTGCTTATTGAGAGATTGCAGAAGGGCAGTGATTTGTGTGCAGAAAGGCCTTGACGTGACCCCCCTCTGTTCTGTAGAAAGGCTTCTAGAGGAGAAAAGCACATCCTGAGCAGAGCCACGGGGGGGTGTGGGGTGTGGTTTGAAGCAGAAATAGCAACTGTCTCTCAATTAAAACAGTGGATTGTCTTTCGTGTGTGTGTGTGGTGTGCTGTTTTTTCATTGACTGGAAAAAGCTCTGCAGGGAGACCAGCTGATCTGCTCCCGAGGCACAGCAGCACCGGACCTGCTGAGCGCTGGGGGCCTGTTAAGGAGGGTCTGCTGTCATCTGAAGTGGGCTTGGGGGTATGAAAGGGGAATTTGGGGGCATGTGAAGGGTTCTGGGAGCATCTAGAGGTGTCTGGGGACCTCTGGAGGGGCTCCTGGGTCATGTCTGGAGGGTCAGGGAGGAGTGGGGGGGTCTGTGCCTCAGTGTGGTTTCGGGGTCTCTGTGTCAGGTCCCCACAGCGTGTGGGTTGCTGTGTGGCACTGCTGGAGTCTCGGTGTCCCTAGCGCCGCTGACTCTTCTGCTCACTGCTCCCACCTTGTGGGCACGGCCAGGTACTGCTTGCTGTCGCCTGCTGCCAAGGGTGTGAGTGGCCTCTGCAGGGAGGCGCAGAGAGGTATTCTGGGGCGTCTAGAGGGGCTTTGTGGGCATCGAGAGGTGTCTGGCGGCCTCTGGAGGGTCTCCGGGGGGGTCTCTGGAGGGTCCTGAAGCAGCTGAGGGGGCGGGGAGTGGTGGTGCTGTGTTAGAGGTCTCGGGGGGGTTCCAGGGTTTGGGGTCCCGCAGGATTGGGGTGGTCTCACCCCGGTATTGGGTGTCCTGCAGTCCCAGGGTCCCCCAGCCACATCTCCCCCGGCATCTCAAGGCGAGCTGCGAGCACCTCAAGGGCCTTAGAGGGTGAGAAAGGAGGGCTGGGGGCATGTAGACGGAAGTGAGGGCACCAAGACGGCACCGTCCTCCCCGTGACAGCGCCTGCCCTTCCCAAGATGGCGCCGCCCTACCCGTGACAGCGCCTGCCCTTCCCAAGATGGCGTCGATCTCCCCGTGACAGCGCCTGCCCTTTCCAAGATGGCGTCGCCCTCCCCGTGACAGCGCCTGCCCTTCCCAAGATGGCGCCGCCCTCGCCCCGTCGGCTCCGACCTAGCCAGCGTAATCCTCGTCCCCTCTGCTTTCTCCGCTCCGCATCAGCTCAGTGTGGACTCTGCTGCTCTCTGGAGTTGCTCTGTGCCTGCTGCAGGACTCTGCTATGGGTTTGAGGGTGGGCGGCAGCGAGGGGGGGGGCCGAGAAACACCAGCGGCGGGGGGGGGGGGGGTGGGTGTCGATTTGCCGCGGTCGGGAGCAGTCTACTCCCAGTTCACGAGCTGTTCTCCTGTCTCTCCCAGCTCTTGCAGGCTGACCCCAATGCCCTCAGACTCGCCCAGCGATCCCAGGGTGAACCCGGCAGCACCCAGACTCGCCCAGCGATCGTCACGTGATTAGGGGCCGCGCAAAGGAGGGGCGGGGAGCAGAGAAAGCGGCGGCGGCGCCCAGCCTCCAGCCACGCCCGCTGGAACATGCTTTCCAATTAGTACGCTACCTCTTAGGTTTCCAACCTGGGTATTCAAAGAACGCCGAGGAAAGTGGGGGCAGGTGCTTTTGCCAGGCAGCCTCCAATGAGCAGGCCCGGGGCAACGAGGAGGTGGCAGCAGCCAGCACATGCAGGCATTTCCAGGGGCTCAGCCTGTGCTTCCGCTTCCTTTTCTTCAGCACAGGAGTTCGGTTTGGCTGTCCAGAGCCTTGCTCTGCACCCGAATGCCGTACCGAGCGTGAGGGAAAGATGAAGCAACACCCACGTAGGCACCCAGGGAAAAAGCGGAGGTTGTCTTAGGAGCCGGTTTGAGACAAAATTCACCCAACTCCTTCTGCGGTGGTGTACGGGAAAGAGTCGGTAGGGGAAGCCGCAGGACAGCCTGCAGCAAAGCTCAGGACTTGTTCCCTCGCCTCTGCCTTCTGCACGTCTCCTCGTCGGCCGCCTGTGAGCGAGACGCTTCACCAGCTGGCTTGTTTGAAATCAGCAAAGTTATGGCATGGAAGTTATCTGGTAGGAGTCGTTGCTAAACAGATGCAGTTGAAGCTTTGTATCTTCCGTTCTCTCTACTAGTTATTCTAATCTTGCCCTGTTGGTTTAGCCCATCAGTTTTCATGTTCTCTTCATCTATTAGTAGCAGAAGAAAGGGCCCCTTGATTCCAGTATTTCTTGCTGTAGTTCAGAGGTAGAGTTGGCTTTCCCTCTGACCTTTTATACTTTTACTTTGTGTTAAGTGGAACCCAAAACTGAATAGGATACTTTGTGTAAAGCTTGAGCAGCCCTTAACTTTCCAATTATTATACCGCATGCACTACTGCTTTGCAACATTCACAGGACTGTGGTGGTGTCAGATAGTTCACTTGCATTTAGTTCCTCAGGGCCCAGGCCTTCCTTTGGGCTGATGGTCTTGGCCAAAGCTGCAATGTTCAGTCCTTGCTGTGAAAGGCAGGAGGTGCTGGCTGGGCAGTTTGCTTTATTTTGTGCCTTTTTGGGGGCGACTCAAAGGGAGTGGGGGGATTGTGGGTGGGCTGGTTCTGCCACGTGGGGCAGGGGGCTGCTGCAGCAGAGGAGCAGGTGAGCGAGGGCTGGGGGCCCCCCCCTAAAGTGCTGAAAATTCTCCGAGGGGACCACACTATCTTTAAAAGTGTAAGTACTGGGGTGAGGCGAGGCGGAGGCAAACCTCTGGTTTGCAGCTGGAGAGGGAGGGCTTGGAGTGACTGGTGCGTAAGAAAGCTTTGGAAACGACCCCTGTCTGCCCTCTCTGCTTCTAAAAGGCTTTTAGCATTGGAAAATAAAAGCCAGGTGGGGGCCCGGCTGCTGCCCACGCCCAGGGAGGTGCTCAGTGCTGCCACCCGGTGTGTAACGGCCGGCAGTGCAGCCGTGCCGCGGCGTGTGCCGCCCCGGGGGAGCTCAATGCTGCCACCCTGTGTGTAAGGGCCGGCAGTGCAGCCGTGCCGCGGCGTGTGCCGCCCCGGGGGAGCTCAATGTTGCCATCCGGTGTGTAACGGCCGGCAGTGCTGGCGGAACGAACGTTTTTCTGACAGCTCTTGGAGGAACGTTTCTGTACAGGTGTTCCCCAGGGCTCCTCAGCTGCTCAGAACTCAACGTGTTGTCTTGGAGGGGAATAAAACCCATGGAACGCTGAGCGTGAGGTCACAACGCAGGCACCGCCCCCCCCAGCGTGGCACCGCCCCCCCAGCGTGGCACCGCCCCCCCCAGCGTGGCACCGCCCCCCCCAGCGTGGCACCGCCCCCCCCAGCGTGGCACCGCCCCCCCAGCGTGGCACCGCCCCCCCAGCGTGGCACCGCCCCCCCAGCGTGGCACCGCCCCCCCAGCGTGGCACCGCCCCCCCAGCGTGGCACCGCCCCCCCCAGCGTGGCACCGCACCCCCCCAGCGTGGCACCGCACCCCCCCAGCGTGGCACCGCCCCCCCCAGCGTGGCACCGCCCCCCCCAGCGTGGCACCGCCCCCCCCAGCGTGGCACCGCCCCCCCCAGCGTGGCACCGCCCCCCCCAGCGTGGCACCGCCCCCCCCAGCGTGGCACCGCCCCCCCCCAGCGTGGCACCGCCCCCCCCAGCGTGGCACCGCCCCCCCCAGCGTGGCACCGCCCCCCCCAGCGTGGCACCGCCCCCCCCAGCGTGGCACCGCCCCCCCCAGCGTGGCACCGCCCCCCCCAGCGTGGCACCGCCCCCCCCAGCGTGGCACCGCCCCCCCCAGCGTGGCACCGCCCTCAATAACATGGCGCCAGATGCTTTAAAGTGGCTCAGTGCAGGGTTGTGGCTGGTAGAGGTTGGAGCTCTTCTGCTGTGTCCCAGGTCAGTGCCAGTCTCTGCTGCTTTGGGGGGTTTCTCTATAGCAGCCGCTGGAGCTGCGCGGGGCTTGGGGGGGTGGCCACCGGCGGGGCAGCGCGGGGCTTTTGGGGGGGAGAGGGGGGCGTGTCCGGGCTTGGCCGGCGGGGCTCTGCGGGGGTGGCGGCTGCTGCCTCAACCGTACCCAGAGGCCCCGTGGGAGCTCAATGCTGCCACCCTGTGTGTAATGGCCGGCAGTGCAGCCGTGCCGCGGCGTGTGCCGCCCTGGGGGAGCTAATTTCTGCAGCCTAACTGCGCTGAATGCTCGAAAATTCTTAGGGGAAGAGCGGAGGGCGGAGAGCTTGACTCGAGCGTCGCTATGGATCCGGCGCCTGCGCCCTAGCCCGGCTCTGCTCGCGCCAGGGGGGCAGCGTTCCGGTGGTCGCTATGGATACGGCGCCTGCGCCGCAGCGGGTCCGGTCCCGGTGTCGCTGCCGGCCCGGGACTCCCAGGTGTGTTCTTTCCGGCGTCTGAAGGTGGTCTGGGGCCATCGGCAGGGCTTTTGGGGGTGACGGAGGAGGTCTTGGGGACACCTAAAAGGGTCTGGGGATACGTAAAGTTCTCGTGGGGCCATCGGAAAGGGTCAAGGGTCGTGGGGAGGCAGTTGGGCACCTCCGACGGACCCTTTGGGAGGTCTCTGCAGGCTCCCGTGGGAGCTGGGGGTGTCTCGGGGTGGGTTTGGGTTTGGGTTTGTGCTGCAAACAGCGTTGATAATGACTTAGAGAAAGACACACAAGAGACTCAGTAAGTCTCTTGTATCGTGCTTCTATTCTGGCGCCTGACACAGGTAGGATCATTTCAAAAGAGCTGTGTGTCTTCAGAGAGGTTTGGGCAAACTTTTATACAAAAAGTTATCTGTCTATAATGACAGAGGTCCAGATGCTGCCTATCTATACAAAGCTTATCTCTCTAAAAGAGCAGAAGTACACATATCATGCAGGTGTCCTTTGTCTTATCCAAAAGAGCATCTTGTCCAAGACTAACAGAAGTGAATCACTGACAAATCCTGTTATTCCTTCTCTATCCAAAGGCTGTCTGCCAACCCCTCTCCCCCTCCCTGCGTCCCAGCATTTCAGCTAACAAGCGGAAAATTCTTATCAACTCTGTGGTTCTGTTAATGAGACTTTTCTGTTCATCAGTTCCCCCCTTTCTCACAGCCAACAGTATATTCCTATACTATATTTTCTTAAGGCAAACTTTGGACCCAGGCTTTCTGAGCTATCTTTCCCATGCTGACAATTGTGGAAGTTACTCTCAGATGTAGTCACCCAGTCTGATGCCCCCCAAGTCCAATTCATTGAGGCTTCCCCAAATAAAGGGGTCCTCATTTGGCCTCGAGGAAGTTCAGTGCATATCCAACAGTTAGAGAGATTAGTTTGCAAAGCCAATTCTTGCCTAACGTGTAAGTACATATTGCCTTCCCATCCCTCAATTTCCTTGCTGTGCTGCAAAGATTTTGATAGGAATTTCTAGGTATTAACTACAGCCAGGGCAATCCTTCAAGTGCCCTAGGAACGCAGTGAAAACCTTTTGGGAATTGTTCCTGCTCTGGTACTCCTCAAGCTATGAGGAGCTCTTCAGGGCAGCTCCAAGGTTAGGTTTGGATTCTCCTGGAGTCTCACACAGAACGAGTCTCACGATTCCAGTGGTCTAATTTCATAGCTGCATTTTCTTCTCTCTGCCTAGGTGACAGGACGACCTCACTAATCAAGAGAGACAGCCTGAGCTCTGCAGGAACCTTGAACCCAAGCAGCCAGTGCCTTCTGTGAGTACAAGCTGTCCTTGCTCAACGTGGAAGTAGTTGAGAGCTGAAGCCAGACCACGCCTTAATTCCCTTAGCTTCCTCTTCTGCAGATTAAACAGTCCCAGTTCCTTCAGCCACTCCTCCTAAGGCTTGTTATCCAGACCCCTCACCAGCTTTGTGGCCCTTCTCTGGACTCACTCTCTCACAAGGGGTGTCCTGGGGAACACCACTTGTGCCCGGCCGTCCACCGGCTGGGTTTAACTCTGTTCCCCACCGCTCTTGGGGCCCAGCCATCCATCCTGTTCTGCTGTCCAGCAGTCCCTTTGAAAAACAATCCATCTGAAAAAAGAAGTAGCAGAGAAGGAAAGTTGAAGCTGCAAGGATTGCAGTCCCCTCAGTTCTGGTTGTAGCCAGGTGGGGGTTGGTCTCTTCTCCCAGGCAAGCAGCACCAGAACAAGAGGACACAGTCTCAAGCTGTGCCAGGGGAGGTTTAGGCTGGATGTTAGGAAGTGGTTTACAGCTTGGCCAAAGACTCTTCTGATCCCTGTCTTCTGGTCGTGTCGGGTGCCAAGAAGGCCACTGGCAACCTGGCCAATATCAGGAACAGTGTGGCCAGCAGGAGCAGGGAGGTCATTCTGCCCCTGCACTTGGCACTGGTTAGGGCACACCTTGAGTCCCGTGTCCAGTTCTGGGCCCCTCCGTTTAAGCAAGACGTTGAGTTGCTGGAAGGAGTCCGGAGAAGGGCAACAAAGCTGGGGAGGGGTTTGGAGCACAGGCCTGTGAGGAGAGGCTGAGGGAGCTGGGGTTGCTTAGCCTGGAGAAGAGGAGGCTCAGGGGAGACCTTCTTGCTCTCTGCAACTCCCTGAAGGGAGGTTGTAGCCAGGTGGGGGTTGGTCTCTTCTTCCAGGCAAGCAGCACCAGAACAAGAGGACACAGTCTCAAGCTGTGGCAGGGGAGGTTTAGGCTAGAGGTTAGGAAGAGGTTCTGCACAGAGAGAGTGATGGCCCATTGGAATGGGCTGCCCAGGGAGGTGGTGGAGTCACCATCTTTGGAGGTGTTCAGGAGGAGACTGGATAGGGTGCTTGGTTGCATGGTTTAGTTGATTAGGTGGTGTTGGATGATAGGTTGGACACGATGATCTTGAAGGTCTCTTCCAACCTGGTCCGGTCCATTCCATTCCATCACCATCTAATCAACTAAACCATGGCACTGAGTGCCTCATCCAGTCTCTTTCTAAACACTTCCAGTGATGGTGACTCCACCACCTCCCTGGGCAGCACATTCCAAAGGCCAATCTCTCTTTCATCCTGCTCTATTCTAGTCTGTGAAGATCTTCTTCCTAACATCCAGGTTTAATTGGTGAGAGCAACAGACTTGGTTGCTGCCACCCGCTGCTAAGGGGTCTGAGTGGCCCCCAAATGGGGTTTGGAGGCAGGTAAAGGTTTCTTTTGGCGTGTGAAGGGGTTTTGTGGGCATCTAGAAGGGGTGTGGAGCCCCCTGAAAGGGTCTGGGATAGTGTCAGGGGGTTCTGGGCTGGTCCACCAGCGGGTCTGGGGACATTGGAAGCGTCTGGGGGTACCTAAAACGGAGCTGGGCGTATCAGATGGGGGGTTTGGGTGCATCCAAAGGGGTTTTGTGGGCATCTAAGTTGGAGAATCTGTGGGGGTCCTGAAGGAGTTGGGGGGTTCTCAGTGAGGTTTTGGAGTCTCTATGGAGTCCCTGTTGTATCTTGGGTCTGCTGTGGGATTGGTAGTGACTGGGTGCTCCGGTTTTGGTGGCTCCAGGGCAGCAGGTACCCACAGGGCTGTGCCTTGCTTTATGTTCCCCAGCTGTGGGCCAAGCAGGAGCCCCAGGGGAAGGGAATTTCAGCATGTGGCGGGTGATAGTGGAGGCGACTTCCTGACAAAATGGCTTTGGGGGTTTGGTTAGGTCTTGTTTTTATGGTTGACTCACTCTTGCTTTCTTTCCTTTTTTTTCAGGGAGCTTAACTGCTTTGCCTGAGGACCAGTTGCAGATTTGTATTCGGCCTCAGCCACAAGCCCTGACACGGAGCGGGGTGCTTTGGTGTCAGAATGTGGAGCTGTTGGAAACCAAATTGCTCACTGAAAAAAAGAAAAGGAATAATTTGTCATAAAAAAATCCCCACAGTTCCTGTAAGCTTTCGAGTTCCTACTTAATAATATAAAGCAGTTTGTGGTTTGGTTGGTTTGGTTTTTTTCTTGTTGTGCTGCAAAGATTTTGATAGGAATTTCTAGGTATTAACTACAGCCAGAGCAAGCCTCTACTTGCCCTGGGAACGCAGTGAAAACCTTTTGGGAATTGGTTCTGCTCTGTTACTCCTCAAGCTATGAGCAGACACACAGGCAGTTGTTAACAGAGTTTCTTTGTGCATTCCAGGTCTGGTGTGTTCAGACCGGCAGGATCTTCCTGGGCCATCCGATTACGGTTTCCGTTGACACTTTTCAGCCCTTACATCCGGTTTGCCGACAGAGGACGTTGGTTTGTGGGCCCTGGCAGCGACAGTTTTCCAAAGAGGAGCTCTAAGGCCAGCTGCAAGGTTAGGTTTGGATTCTCCTGGGGTGCCTGTGCTTGAAAGCCCCCCAGAGGCCGTGCAGAGTGGTGCTCGCAGTAGCTCTGTGCAAGTCTGCCATGGGCTCAGGAGGCCAGTATCTAGAGAGAGGGAAGGACAGAGACACTTCTAAGACAGTTTTAAAGAAATAATTATGAGAAGAGGCAAATTAATTCTGGGGACTCATGTGATATATCTGTTCAAGAGAAAAAAAAATGAAGGAGGTTTCTGACCATAACCAGGCTGACAAAGCACAGTAATGTGGTTTCCTATGGGATTCAACTCCTCCTGCATTGCACAGGACACTTCAACAGCTGTCCTGACAAGCTCTAAGTAATGAACTTAATCCACCCTGTGCGAGCAATGGGGCAAAAGATTACAAAATCCATGTATGCAGTTGAGATGTGTTACGTTGGGACGCCCAGGATACAGCTCATCAAGCTCTCCTAGTGTTTAGACGCAAGATGGAAGAAGGAAGGGGGAAGACAGAGCAGAAGGTCTATTTAAATATGAAACTCCTAGGCTGAAAGAAAAGAAAAACATTTTAAAGAGCACTCAGTGAGACTCTGTCACCAGCATAGCTAATCACAGAATCACTGAGTGTTAGGGGTTGGAAGGGACCCCAAAATAGCATCCGGTCCAACCCCTGTGCCAGTGCAGGATCACCTGGGGCGGGTTTTGAATGTCTCCAGAGACTCCACTAACTCTCTGGGCAGCCTGCTCCAGGGCTCTGGCACACACAGTGAAAAGGTTTTCCCTTCTGTTCCTGTGGAACTTCCTCCTTTTATTCGTCGGACGCAGCGAAGCCGCTGGGTCGTGTTGCTGCGGCAAGGTGACCCACCCTGTAGTTCAGGGCCTGGGTCTGTGCCTTCATGGCAGCCTGTTCCCTTGGCACCCTGTCAGCTTAACAGCCCTGTGCTCGGGGCCTGTGTGACGAGTTGTGGAGCCCTCCATCCCCCTTCTGTCCCCAGCAGCAGCCCAAGGTCCCTGGAAGCAGGGCTGGGGAGGCTGCTTTAGGCAGCTAACAGGAACCAACCTTGCCTGGCCCTTAGGGGGCTGAGGTCAGTCCCTGGGCTCCCGAAGAGGTGGTGTTGCGCTGCTGCCAGGAGGGCCGGCCCGTAGGTGGGGCACGGGCCAGAGCCTGTGGCTCTCTGTGGGGCTTTTTGGGAGTGCTGCTGAGGCCTCACTCTGTCCTGTTGGCATCCTTTGTCAGGGTAGCCAGATCCTAGGCCTGATGTCTATCGTTAGCTCAATCGCAGAATTTGCTCGTCTGCTGTTCCTGTCCGTAAATTTTTGCCAGTGCTTCTGTAATAAAAAGGTTTTTATTTCTCCTGTAACTTGCAAGCTGGTGACCTCCTTAGGAGCACCACTGTGTTGTTCACAAAGTTCTTTGCTGTTGCAAAGCTGGGAGAAGTGTGAGGTTCAGCTGATGAAGTTTCTCTCTTTAGGAGTGTCTGCTCAGCCGTCCTCTTCCTGGATCTCGGAGCTTTGTCTCTCCCTGTTTGCGGTGCCCCGACAAGGACTTGTGCCGACACATCCTCGGGAAGCTGAAACCACCAAAGGGTTTAATGGGTGAGAGCAAAGCTCAGCTGTGTGCTGAAGCTGCAAACCTTGCCCAGAAGGCTGTCCCCGGCTCGGGGTGATAAAAAGAACAGGAGCGTAGCCGCTCGGCTGTCTTTCCTTCTGTGATGCCACAGGGGGGTGGGCGAGGATACAGCAGAGGAGCAGTGAGGGAGGGGTGAGGGCAGCCTCCCACAAAGGCTGCTTGCAGACCTGAAATGCCAAATGTTTGAAATGCCAGGACGTTCTTGGAGGGGAGGGAAAGCCCCGGGCAAGTGTAAGAGTGAGTGTGAGGTGTTCCAGCAGAGGAACAGCGGTGCTGCTTATTGAGAGATTGCAGAAGGGCAGTGATTTGTGTGCAGAAAGGCCTTGACGTGACCCCCCTCTGTTCTGTAGAAAGGCTTCTAGAGGAGAAAAGCACATCCTGAGCAGAGCCACGGGGGGGTGTGGGGTGTGGTTTGAAGCAGAAATAGCAACTGTCTCTCAATTAAAACAGTGGATTGTCTTTCGTGTGTGTGTGTGGTGTGCTGTTTTTTCATTGACTGGAAAAAGCTCTGCAGGGAGACCAGCTGATCTGCTCCCGAGGCACAGCAGCACCGGACCTGCTGAGCGCTGGGGGCCTGTTAAGGAGGGTCTGCTGTCATCTGAAGTGGGCTTGGGGGTATGAAAGGGGAATTTGGGGGCATGTGAAGGGTTCTGGGAGCATCTAGAGGTGTCTGGGGACCTCTGGAGGGGCTCCTGGGTCATGTCTGGAGGGTCAGGGAGGAGTGGGGGGGTCTGTGCCTCAGTGTGGTTTCGGGGTCTCTGTGTCAGGTCCCCACAGCGTGTGGGTTGCTGTGTGGCACTGCTGGAGTCTCGGTGTCCCTAGCGCCGCTGACTCTTCTGCTCACTGCTCCCACCTTGTGGGCACGGCCAGGTACTGCTTGCTGTCGCCTGCTGCCAAGGGTGTGAG
The DNA here is from genome assembly GCF_026170545.1 of Melanerpes formicivorus. Taxonomy (NCBI): domain Eukaryota; kingdom Metazoa; phylum Chordata; class Aves; order Piciformes; family Picidae; genus Melanerpes; species Melanerpes formicivorus. The sequence goes on from NW_027142943.1 coordinate 18,187, forward strand.
TGGCCTCTGCAGGGAGGCGCAGAGAGGTATTCTGGGGCGTCTAGAGGGGCTTTGTGGGCATCGAGAGGTGTCTGGCGGCCTCTGGAGGGTCTCCGGGGGGGTCTCTGGAGGGTCCTGAAGCAGCTGAGGGGGCGGGGAGTGGTGGTGCTGTGTTAGAGGTCTCGGGGGGGTTCCAGGGTTTGGGGTCCCGCAGGATTGGGGTGGTCTCACCCCGGTATTGGGTGTCCTGCAGTCCCAGGGTCCCCCAGCCACATCTCCCCCGGCATCTCAAGGCGAGCTGCGAGCACCTCAAGGGCCTTAGAGGGTGAGAAAGGAGGGCTGGGGGCATGTAGACGGAAGTGAGGGCACCAAGACGGCACCGTCCTCCCCGTGACAGCGCCTGCCCTTCCCAAGATGGCGCCGCCCTACCCGTGACAGCGCCTGCCCTTCCCAAGATGGCGTCGATCTCCCCGTGACAGCGCCTGCCCTTTCCAAGATGGCGTCGCCCTCCCCGTGACAGCGCCTGCCCTTCCCAAGATGGCGCCGCCCTCGCCCCGTCGGCTCCGACCTAGCCAGCGTAATCCTCGTCCCCTCTGCTTTCTCCGCTCCGCATCAGCTCAGTGTGGACTCTGCTGCTCTCTGGAGTTGCTCTGTGCCTGCTGCAGGACTCTGCTATGGGTTTGAGGGTGGGCGGCAGCGAGGGGGGGGCCGAGAAACACCAGCGGCGGGGGGGGGGGGGGTGGGTGTCGATTTGCCGCGGTCGGGAGCAGTCTACTCCCAGTTCACGAGCTGTTCTCCTGTCTCTCCCAGCTCTTGCAGGCTGACCCCAATGCCCTCAGACTCGCCCAGCGATCCCAGGGTGAACCCGGCAGCACCCAGACTCGCCCAGCGATCGTCACGTGATTAGGGGCCGCGCAAAGGAGGGGCGGGGAGCAGAGAAAGCGGCGGCGGCGCCCAGCCTCCAGCCACGCCCGCTGGAACATGCTTTCCAATTAGTACGCTACCTCTTAGGTTTCCAACCTGGGTATTCAAAGAACGCCGAGGAAAGTGGGGGCAGGTGCTTTTGCCAGGCAGCCTCCAATGAGCAGGCCCGGGGCAACGAGGAGGTGGCAGCAGCCAGCACATGCAGGCATTTCCAGGGGCTCAGCCTGTGCTTCCGCTTCCTTTTCTTCAGCACAGGAGTTCGGTTTGGCTGTCCAGAGCCTTGCTCTGCACCCGAATGCCGTACCGAGCGTGAGGGAAAGATGAAGCAACACCCACGTAGGCACCCAGGGAAAAAGCGGAGGTTGTCTTAGGAGCCGGTTTGAGACAAAATTCACCCAACTCCTTCTGCGGTGGTGTACGGGAAAGAGTCGGTAGGGGAAGCCGCAGGACAGCCTGCAGCAAAGCTCAGGACTTGTTCCCTCGCCTCTGCCTTCTGCACGTCTCCTCGTCGGCCGCCTGTGAGCGAGACGCTTCACCAGCTGGCTTGTTTGAAATCAGCAAAGTTATGGCATGGAAGTTATCTGGTAGGAGTCGTTGCTAAACAGATGCAGTTGAAGCTTTGTATCTTCCGTTCTCTCTACTAGTTATTCTAATCTTGCCCTGTTGGTTTAGCCCATCAGTTTTCATGTTCTCTTCATCTATTAGTAGCAGAAGAAAGGGCCCCTTGATTCCAGTATTTCTTGCTGTAGTTCAGAGGTAGAGTTGGCTTTCCCTCTGACCTTTTATACTTTTACTTTGTGTTAAGTGGAACCCAAAACTGAATAGGATACTTTGTGTAAAGCTTGAGCAGCCCTTAACTTTCCAATTATTATACCGCATGCACTACTGCTTTGCAACATTCACAGGACTGTGGTGGTGTCAGATAGTTCACTTGCATTTAGTTCCTCAGGGCCCAGGCCTTCCTTTGGGCTGATGGTCTTGGCCAAAGCTGCAATGTTCAGTCCTTGCTGTGAAAGGCAGGAGGTGCTGGCTGGGCAGTTTGCTTTATTTTGTGCCTTTTTGGGGGCGACTCAAAGGGAGTGGGGGGATTGTGGGTGGGCTGGTTCTGCCACGTGGGGCAGGGGGCTGCTGCAGCAGAGGAGCAGGTGAGCGAGGGCTGGGGGCCCCCCCCTAAAGTGCTGAAAATTCTCCGAGGGGACCACACTATCTTTAAAAGTGTAAGTACTGGGGTGAGGCGAGGCGGAGGCAAACCTCTGGTTTGCAGCTGGAGAGGGAGGGCTTGGAGTGACTGGTGCGTAAGAAAGCTTTGGAAACGACCCCTGTCTGCCCTCTCTGCTTCTAAAAGGCTTTTAGCATTGGAAAATAAAAGCCAGGTGGGGGCCCGGCTGCTGCCCACGCCCAGGGAGGTGCTCAGTGCTGCCACCCGGTGTGTAACGGCCGGCAGTGCAGCCGTGCCGCGGCGTGTGCCGCCCCGTGGGAGCTCAATGCTGCCACCCTGTGTGTAAGGGCCGGCAGTGCAGCCGTGCCGCGGCGTGTGCCGCCCCGGGGGAGCTCAATGTTGCCATCCGGTGTGTAACGGCCGGCAGTGCTGGCGGAACGAACGTTTTTCTGACAGCTCTTGGAGGAACGTTTCTGTACAGGTGTTCCCCAGGGCTCCTCAGCTGCTCAGAACTCAACGTGTTGTCTTGGAGGGGAATAAAACCCATGGAACGCTGAGCGTGAGGTCACAACGCAGGCACCGCCCCCCCCAGCGTGGCACCGCCCCCCCCAGCGTGGCACCGCCCCCCCAGCGTGGCACCGCCCCCCCCAGCGTGGCACCGCCCCCCCAGCGTGGCACCGCCCCCCCAGCGTGGCACCGCCCCCCCGCGTGGCACCGCCCCCCCAGCGTGGCACCGCCCCCCCAGCGTGGCACCGCCCCCCCCAGCGTGGCACCGCACCCCCCCAGCGTGGCACCGCCCCCCCCAGCGTGGCACCGCCCCCCCCAGCGTGGCACCGCCCCCCCCAGCGTGGCACCGCCCCCCCCAGCGTGGCACCGCCCCCCCCAGCGTGGCACCGCCCCCCCCAGCGTGGCACCGCCCCCCCCAGCGTGGCACCGCCCCCCCCAGCGTGGCACCGCCCCCCCCAGCGTGGCACCGCCCCCCCCAGCGTGGCACCGCCCCCCCCAGCGTGGCACCGCCCCCCCCAGCGTGGCACCGCCCCCCCCAGCGTGGCACCGCCCCCCCCAGCGTGGCACCGCCCCCCCCAGCGTGGCACCGCCCCCCCCAGCGTGGCACCGCCCCCCCCAGCGTTGCACCGCCCCCCCAGCGTGGCACCGCCCCCCCAGCGTGGCACCGCCCCCCCCAGCGTGGCACCGCCCCCCCCAGCGTGGCACCGCCCCCCCCCAGCGTGGCACCGCCCTCAATAACATGGCGCCAGATGCTTTAAAGTGGCTCAGTGCAGGGTTGTGGCTGGTAGAGGTTGGAGCTCTTCTGCTGTGTCCCAGGTCAGTGCCAGTCTCTGCTGCTTTGGGGGGTTTCTCTATAGCAGCCGCTGGAGCTGCGCGGGGCTTGGGGGGGTGGCCACCGGCGGGGCAGCGCGGGGCTTTTGGGGGGGAGAGGGGGGCGTGTCCGGGCTTGGCCGGCGGGGCTCTGCGGGGGTGGCGGCTGCTGCCTCAACCGTACCCAGAGGCCCCGTGGGAGCTCAATGCTGCCACCCTGTGTGTAATGGCCGGCAGTGCAGCCGTGCCGCGGCGTGTGCCGCCCTGGGGGAGCTAATTTCTGCAGCCTAACTGCGCTGAATGCTCGAAAATTCTTAGGGGAAGAGCGGAGGGCGGAGAGCTTGACTCGAGCGTCGCTATGGATCCGGCGCCTGCGCCCTAGCCCGGCTATGCTCGCGCCAGGGGGGCAGCGTCCCGGTGGTCGCTATGGATACGGCGCCTGCGCCGCAGCGGGTCCGGTCCCGGTGTCGCTGCCGGCCCGGGACTCCCAGGTGTGTTCCTTCCGGCGTCTGAAGGTGGTCTGGGGCCATCGGCAGGGCTTTTGGGGGTGACGGAGGAGGTCTTGGGGACACCTAAAAGGGTCTGGGGATACGTAAAGTTCTCGTGGGGCCATCGGAAAGGGTCAAGGGTCGTGGGGAGGCAGCTGGGCACCTCCGACGGACCCTTTGGGAGGTCTCTGCAGGCTCCCGTGGGAGCTGGGGGTGTCTCGGGGTGGGTTTGGGTTTGGGTTTGTGCTGCAAACAGCGTTGATAATGACTTAGAGAAAGACACACAAGAGACTCAGTAAGTCTCTTGTATCGTGCTTCTATTCTGGCGCCTGACACAGGTAGGATCATTTCAAAAGAGCTGTGTGTCTTCAGAGAGGTTTGGGCAAACTTTTATACAAAAAGTTATCTGTCTATAATGACAGAGGTCCAGATGCTGCCTATCTATACAAAGCTTATCTCTCTAAAAGAGCAGAAGTACACATATCATGCAGGTGTCCTTTGTCTTATCCAAAAGAGCATCTTGTCCAAGACTAACAGAAGTGAATCACTGACAAATCCTGTTATTCCTTCTCTATCCAAAGGCTGTCTGCCAACCCCTCTCCCCCTCCCTGCGTCCCAGCATTTCAGCTAACAAGCGGAAAATTCTTATCAACTCTGTGGTTCTGTTAATGAGACTTTTCTGTTCATCAGTTCCCCCCTTTCTCACAGCCAACAGTATATTCCTATACTATATTTTCTTAAGGCAAACTTTGGACCCAGGCTTTCTGAGCTATCTTTCCCATGCTGACACTTGTGGAAGTTACTCTCAGATGTAGTCACCCAGTCTGATGCCCCCCAAGTCCAATTCATTGAGGCTTCCCCAAATAAAGGGGTCCTCATTTGGCCTCGAGGAAGTTCAGTGCATATCCAACAGTTAGAGAGATTAGTTTGCAAAGCCAATTCTTGCCTAACGTGTAAGTACATATTGCCTTCCCATCCCTCAATTTCCTTGCTGTGCTGCAAAGATTTTGATAGGAATTTCTAGGTATTAACTACAGCCAGGGCAATCCTTCAAGTGCCCTAGGAACGCAGTGAAAACCTTTTGGGAATTGTTCCTGCTCTGGTACTCCTCAAGCTATGAGGAGCTCTTCAGGGCAGCTCCAAGGTTAGGTTTGGATTCTCCTGGAGTCTCACACAGAACGAGTCTCACGATTCCAGTGGTCTAATTTCATAGCTGCATTTTCTTCTCTCTGCCTAGGTGACAGGACGACCTCACTAATCAAGAGAGATAGCCTGAGCTCTGCAGGAACCTTGAACCCAAGCAGCCAGTGCCTTCTGTGAGTACAAGCTGTCCTTGCTCAACGTGGAAGTAGTTGAGAGCTGAAGCCAGACCACGCCTTAATTCCCTTAGCTTCCTCTTCTGCAGATTAAACAGTCCCAGTTCCTTCAGCCACTCCTCCTAAGGCTTGTTATCCAGACCCCTCACCAGCTTTGTGGCCCTTCTCTGGACTCACTCTCTCACAAGGGGTGTCCTGGGGAACACCACTTGTGCCCGGCCGGCCACCGGCTGGGTTTAACTCTGTTCCCCACCGCTCTTGGGGCCCAGCCATCCATCCTGTTCTGCTGTCCAGCAGTCCCTTTGAAAAAAAATCCATCTGAAAAAAGAAGTAGCAGAGAAGGAAAGTTGAAGCTGCAAGGATTGCAGTCCCCTCAGTTCTGGTTGTAGCCAGGTGGGGGTTGGTCTCTTCTCCCAGGCAAGCAGCACCAGAACAAGAGGACACAGTCTCAAGCTGTGCCAGGGGAGGTTTAGGCTGGATGTTAGGAAGTGGTTTACAGCTTGGCCAAAGACTCTTCTGATCCCTGTCTTCTGGTCGTGTCGGGTGCCAAGAAGGCCACTGGCAACCTGGCCAATATCAGGAACAGTGTGGCCAGCAGGAGCAGGGAGGTCATTCTGCCCCTGCACTTGGCACTGGTTAGGGCACACCTTGAGTCCCGTGTCCAGTTCTGGGCCCCTCCGTTTAAGCAAGACGTTGAGTTGCTGGAAGGAGTCCGGAGAAGGGCAACAAAGCTGGGGAGGGGTTTGGAGCACAGGCCTGTGAGGAGAGGCTGAGGGAGCTGGGGTTGCTTAGCCTGGAGAAGAGGAGGCTCAGGGGAGACCTTCTTGCTCTCTGCAACTCCCTGAAGGGAGGTTGTAGCCAGGTGGGGGTTGGTCTCTTCTTCCAGGCAAGCAGCACCAGAACAAGAGGACACAGTCTCAAGCTGTGGCAGGGGAGGTTTAGGCTAGAGGTTAGGAAGAGGTTCTGCACAGAGAAAGTGATTGCCCATTGGAGTGGGCTGCCCAGGGAGGTGGTGGAGTCACCATCTTTGGAGGTGTTCAGGAGGAGACTGGATAGGGTGCTTGGTTGCATGGTTTAGTTGATTAGGTGGTGTTGGATGATAGGTTGGACACGATGATCTTGAAGGTCTCTTCCAACCTGGTCCGGTCCATTCCATTCCATCACCATCTAATCAACTAAACCATGGCACTGAGTGCCTCATCCAGTCTCTTTCTAAACACTTCCAGTGATGGTGACTCCACCACCTCCCTGGGCAGCACATTCCAAAGGCCAATCTCTCTTTCATCCTGCTCTATTCTAGTCTGTGAAGATCTTCTTCCTAACATCCAGGTTTAATTGGTGAGAGCAACAGACTTGGTTGCTGCCACCCGCTGCTAAGGGGTCTGAGTGGCCCCCAAATGGGGTTTGGAGGCAGGTAAAGGTTTCTTTTGGCATGTGAAGGGGTTTTGTGGGCATCTAGAAGGGGTGTGGAGCCCCCTGAAAGGGTCTGGGATAGTGTCAGGGGGTTCTGGGCTGGTCCACCAGCGGGTCTGGGGACATTAGAAGCGTCTGGGGGTACCTAAAATGGAGCTGGGCGTATCAGATGGGGGGTTTGGGTGACTCCAAAGGGGTTTTGTGGGCATCTAAGTTGGGGAGTCTGGGGGGGTCCTGAAGGAGTTGGGGGGTTCTCAGTGAGGTTTTGGAGTCTCTATGGAGTGCCTGGAGTCTCCTGGAGTGCCTGTGCTTGAAACCCCCCCCAAAGGCCGTGCAGAGTGGTGCTCACAGTAGCTCTGCAAGTCTGCCATGGGCTCAGGAGGCTGTGGAGCGGTTAAACCTTTTCTTTTGCTCAAGCACAATCTTTCTGAATTCTTGGATTTTTTTTTTTTCCCAGGGTGATGTGAAACTGTCTGATTTTGGGCTAAGCACAGCTGTTCAGAAGTCTCAGAGACCTGAGCTCTACAGGAACTTCGCACACAAACCCCCAAGTGCTTTCTGTGAGTACAAGCTGTCCTTGTCCAGCATGGAGGTAGTTGAGAGCTGAAGCCAGACCACGCCATAATTCCCTCAGCTTCCTCTTCTGAAAAAAGAAGTAGCAGAGAAGGAAAGCTGAAGCTGCAAAGACTGCAGTCCCCTCAGTTCTGGTGGTACCCTCTGTGAGATCCTAAGCCACCTGAACTGAGCCGGTCAGGCAGCCAAGCTAGTGCAGCAGTGTCTTCTGGAGAGTTGATAGGAGCCAGTTCTGTGGGGTTTGTTGAAGGGAGTGGCCAGTCGTTCTACATGAACAATTGTCTTAGTGCTAGCAAGCAGGAGGCTCTGAAGTGTGGTACTTTGAGAGCTCCATTCATACTTGCCCTTCAGGAGGAGCCAGCTCTTTCATTGAAGGATCTTCCTGAGGTGTCCAAGTACAATTTCTGTTGACACTTTTCAGCTCTTACATCCAGGTTGCTGACAGAGGATGTTGGTTTGTGGGCCCTGGCAGCGACAGTTTTCCAAAGAGGAGCTCTAAGGCCAGCTGCAAGGTTAGGTTTGGATTCTCCTGGGGTGCCTGTTGTTCACAAAGTTCTTTGCTGTTGCAAAGCTGGGAGAAGTGTGAGGTTCAGCTGATGAAGTTTCTCTCTTTAGGAGTGTCTGCTCAGCCGTCCTCTTCCTGGATCTCGGAGCTTTGTCTCTCCCTGTTTGCGGTGCCCCGACAAGGACTTGTGCCGACACATCCTCGGGAAGCTGAAACCACCAAAGGGTTTAATGGGTTTGAGACAAAATTCACCCAACACCTTCTGCGGTGGTGTACGGGAAAGAGTCGGTAGGGGAAGCCGCAGGACAGCCTGCAGCAAAGCTCAGGACTTGTTCCCTCGCCTCTGCCTTCTGCACGTCTCCTCGTCGGCCGCCTGTGAGCGAGACGCTTCACCAGCTGGCTTGTTTGAAATCAGCAAAGTTATGGCATGGAAGTTATCTGGTAGGAGTCGTTGCTAAACAGATGCAGTTGAAGCTTTGTATCTTCCGTTCTCTCTACTAGTTATTCTAATCTTGCCCTGTTGGTTTAGCCCATCAGTTTTCATGTTCTCTTCATCTATTAGTAGCAGAAGAAAGGGCCCCTTGATTCCAGTATTTCTTGCTGTAGTTCAGAGGTAGAGTTGGAGTTGGCTTTCCCTCTGACCTTTTATACTTTTACTTTGTGTTAAGTGGAACCCAAAACTGAATAGGATACTTTGTGTAAAGCTTGAGCAGCCCTTAACTTTCGAATTATTATACTGCATGCACTACTGCTTTGCAACATTCACAGGACTGTGGTGGTGTCAGACGGTTCACTTGCATTTAGCTCCTCAGGGGCCAGGCCTTCCTTTGGGCTGATAGTCTTGGCCAAAGCTGCAATGTTCAGTCCTTGCTGTGAAAGGCAGGAGGTTCATCAGGAGGTTTCCTTTCTGAGGAGGTTCCCCTCAGAAAGGAAACTGGTGACATGGTCACAAGTGATGAGGAAAAGGCTGAGGTGCTTAATAACTTCTTTACCTCAGTCTTCACTGCAAGGGCCTCTAGCCACACTCCTGATGTTATGGAAGTCAAAGCCAGGGACGGGGAGGAAGAACTGCCCATTGTAAGTGCAGATCAGGTTCGTGATCACCTGAAGAACCTGAAAGTGTTCAAGTCCATGGGACCCGACGGGATACACCCACGGGTGCTGAGAGAACTGGCAGAGGAGGTTGCTAAACCCCTCTCTATTATATTTCAAAAGTCATGGCAGTCTGGGGCAGTCCCCACAGACTGGAAAAGGGGAAACATTGCCCCCATCTTCAAAAAGGGCAAGAAGGAGTAACCAGGGAACTCCAGGCCAGTCAGTCTCACCTCTGTGCCCGGAAAGATCATGGAGCAGATCCTCCTGGAGTCACTACTCGCTCAAAAGAATAGTGAAGAGGTGATTGGGAACAGTCAGCATGGCTTTGCCAAGGGCAAATCCTGCCTGACCAACCTGGTGGCCTTCTATGAGCAGGTGACAAAATTAATAGCTGAGGGGCGAGCAACTGATGTCGTTTACCTGGACCTGAGCAAAGCCTTCGACACTGTCCCGCACCACATCCTGGTCTCCAGGCTGGTGACACATGGGTGTGATGGGTGACCACTGGATGGATAAGGAACTGGCTTGATGGCCGCAGCCAAAGAGTGGCTGTCAATGGCTCCATGTCCCAGGGGAGGCCAGGGACAAGCAGAGTCCCTCAGGGATCACTCCTGGAACCAGGCTTGTTCAACATCTCTGTGGGTGCCATGGACAGTGGCATTGAGTGCACCCTCAGCAAGTTTGCTGATGACACCAAGCTGTGTGGTGCAGCAGACACGCTGGAGGGAAGGGAGGCCATCCAGAGGGACCTTGACAGGCTGGAGAGGTGGGCACAAGCCAACCTCATGAAGTTCAATAAGAGCAAGTGCAGGGTCCTGCATCTGGGTCGAGGCAATCCCAGGCACAAATCCAGGCTGGGCAGTGACTGGCTGGAAAGTAGCCCTGAGGAGAGAGACTTGGGGGTGCTGGTGGACAAAAAGCTCAACATGAGCTCTCAATGTGCACTTGCAGCCCGCAAGGCCAATCAGATCCTGGGCTGCATCAGGAGAAGTGTGGCTAGCAGGTCGAGGGAGGTGATCCTCCCCCTCTGCTCAGCCCTGGTGAGACCCCACCTGGAGTACTGTGTCCAGTTCTGGAGCCCCTATGACAAGAGGGATGTGGAGGTGCTGGAACGTGTCCAGAGAAGGGCCACGAGGATGATCAGAGGGCTGGAGCACCTCTCCTATGAGGGCAGACTGAAGGAGTTGGGGCTGTTCAGTCTGCAGAAGAGAGGGCTCCGAGGTGACCTAATTGTGGCCTTCCAGTATCTGAAAGGGGCCTACAGGAAGGCTGGGGAAGTTTGCTTTATTTTGTGCCTTTTTGGGGGTGAATCAAAGGGAGTGGGGGGATTGTGGGTGGGCTGGTTCTGCCACGTGGGGCAGGGGGCTGCTGCAGCAGAGGAGCAGGTGAGCGAGGGCTGGGGGCCCCCCCCTAAAGTGCTGAAAATTCTCCGAGGGGACCACACTATCTTTAAAAGTGTAAGTACTGGGGTGAGGCGAGGCGGAGGCAAACCTCTGGTTTGCAGCTGGAGAGGGAGGGCTTGGAGTGACTGGTGCGTAAGAAAGCTTTGGAAACGACCCCTGTCTGCCCTCTCTGCTTCTAAAAGGCTTTTAGCATTGGAAAATAAAAGCCAGGTGGGGGCCCGGCTGCTGCCCACGCCCAGGGAGGTGCTCAGTGCTGCCACCCGGTGTGTAACGGCCGGCAGTGCAGCCGTGCCGCGGCGTGTGCCGCCCCGTGGGAGCTCAATGCTGCCACCCTGTGTGTAACGGCCGGCAGTGCAGCCGTGCCGCGGCGTGTGCCGCCCCGGGGGAGCTCAATGTTGCCATCCGGTGTGTAACGGCCGGCAGTGCTGGCGGAACGAACGTTTTTCTGACAGCTCTTGGAGGAACGTTTCTGTACAGGTGTTCCCCAGGGCTCCTCAGCTGCTCAGAACTCAACGTGTTGTCTTGGAGGGGAATAAAACCCATGGAACGCTGAGCGTGAGGTCACAACGCAGGCACCGCCCCCCCCCAGCGTGGCGCCGCCCCCCCCAGCGTGGCGCCGCCCCCCCCAGCGTGGCACCGCCCCCCCCCAGCGTGGCGCCGCCCCCCCCAGCGTGGCGCCGCCCCCCCAGCGTGGCGCCGCCCCCCCCAGCGTGGCGCCGCCCCCCCCAGCGTGGCGCCGCCCCCCCAGCGTGGCGCCGCCCCCCCCAGCGTGGCGCCGCCCCCCCCCAGCGTGGCGCCGCCCCCCCCAGCGTGGCGCCGCCCCCCCCAGCGTGGCGCCGCCCCCCCCAGCGTGGCACCGCCCCCCCCCAGCGTGGCGCCGCCCCCCCCAGCGTGGCGCCGCCCCCCCCCAGCGTGGCGCCGCCCCCCCCCAGCGTGGCGCCGCCCCCCCCAGCGTGGCGCCGCCCCCCCCCAGCGTGGCGCCGCCCCCCCAGCGTGGCGCCGCCCCCCCCCAGCGTGGCGCCGCCCCCCCCAGCGTGGCACCGCCCCCCCCAGCGTGGCGCCGCCCCCCCCAGCGTGGCGCCGCCCCCCCCCAGCGTGGCGCCGCCTCCCCCAGCGTGGCACCGCCCCCCCAGCGTGGCACCGCCCCCCCCAGCGTGGCACCGCCCCCCTCAGCGTGGCACCGCCCCTCCAGCCTGAACCCCACCCCCCCCGCTTGGCACCGCCCTCAACAACATGGCGCCAGATGCTTTAAAGTGGCTCAGTGCAGGGTTGTGGCTGGTAGAGGTTGGAGCTCTTCTGCTGTGTCCCAGGTCAGTGCCAGTCTCTGCTGCTTTGGGGGGTTTCTCTATAGCAGCCGCTGGAGCTGCGCGGGGCTTGGGGGGGTGGCCACCGGCGGGGCAGCGCGGGGCTTTTGGGGGGGGGAGGGGGGCGTGTCCGGGCTTGGCCGGCGGGGCTCTGCGGGGGTGGCGGCTGCTGCCTCAACCGTACCCAGAGGCCCCGTGGGAGCTCAATGCTGCCACCCTGTGTGTAATGGCCGGCAGTGCAGCCGTGCCGCGGCGTGTGCCGCCCCGGGGGAGCTCAATGCTCAACCCTGTGTGTAATGGCCGGCAGTGCAGCCGTGCCGCGGCGTATACCGCCCCGTGGGAGGTCAGTGCTCAACCCGGTGTGTAATGGCCGGCAGTGCAGCCGTGCCGCGGCGTGTGCCGCCCTGGGGGAGCTAATTTCTGCAGCCTAACTGCGCTGAATGCTCGACAATTCTTAGGGGAAGAGCGGAGGGCGGAGAGCTTGACTCGAGCGTCGCTATGGATCCGGCGCCTGCGCCCTAGCCCGGCTCTGCTCGCGCCAGGGGGGCAGCGTTCCGGTGGTCGCTATGGATACGGCGCCTGCGCCGCAGCGGGTCCGGTCCCGGTGTCGCTGCCGGCCCGGGACTCCCAGGTGTGTTCCTTCCGGCGTCTGAAGGTGGTCTGGGGCCATCGGCAGGGCTTTTGGGGGTGACGGAGGAGGTCTTGGGGACACCTAAAAGGGTCTGGGGATACGTAAAGTTCTCGTGGGGCCATCGGAAAGGGTCAAGGGTCGTGGGGAGGCAGCTGGGCACCTCCGACGGACCCTTTGGGAGGTCTCTGCAGGCTCCCGTGGGAGCTGGGGGTGTCTCGGGGTGGGTTTGGGTTTGGGTTTGTGCTGCAAACAGCGTTGATAATGACTTAGAGAAAGACACACAAGAGACTCAGTAAGTCTCTTGTATCGTGCTTCTATTCTGGCGCCTGACACAGGTAGGATCATTTCAAAAGAGCTGTGTGTCTTCAGAGAGGTTTGGGCAAACTTTTATACAAAAAGTTATCTGTCTATAATGACAGAGGTCCAGATGCTGCCTATCTATACAAAGCTTATCTCTCTAAAAGAGCAGAAGTACACATATCATGCAGGTGTCCTTTGTCTTATCCAAAAGAGCATCTTGTCCAAGACTAACAGAAGTGAATCACTGACAAATCCTGTTATTCCTTCTCTATCCAAAGGCTGTCTGCCAACCCCTCTCCCCCTCCCTGCGTCCCAGCATTTCAGCTAACAAGCGGAAAATTCTTATCAACTCTGTGGTTCTGTTAATGAGACTTTTCTGTTCATCAGTTCCCCCCTTTCTCACAGCCAACAGTATATTCCTATACTATATTTTCTTAAGGCAAACTTTGGACCCAGGCTTTCTGAGCTATCTTTCCCATGCTGACACTTGTGGAAGTTACTCTCAGATGTAGTCACCCAGTCTGATGCCCCCCAAGTCCAATTCATTGAGGCTTCCCCAAATAAAGGGGTCCTCATTTGGCCTCGAGGAAGTTCAGTGCATATCCAACAGTTAGAGAGATTAGTTTGCAAAGCCAATTCTTGCCTAACGTGTAAGTACATATTGACTTCCCATCCCTCAATTTCCTTGCTGTGCTGCAAAGATTTTGATAGGAATTTCTAGGTATTAACTACAGCCAGGGCAATCCTTCAAGTGCCCTAGGAATGCAGTGAAAACCTTTTGGGAATTGTTCCTGCTCTGGTACTCCTCAAGCTATGAGGAGCTCTTCAGGGCAGCTCCAAGGTTAGGTTTGGATTCTCCTGGAGTCGCACACAGAACGAGTCTCACGATTCCAGTGGTCTCATTTCATAGCTGCATTTTCTTCTCTCTGCCTAGGTGACAGGACGACCTCACTAATCAAGAGAGATAGCCTGAGCTCTGCAGGAACCTTGAACCCAAGCAGCCAGTGCCTTCTGTGAGTACAAGCTGTCCTTGCTCAACGTGGAAGTAGTTGAGAGCTGAAGCCAGACCACGCCTTAATTCCCTTAGCTTCCTCTTCTGCAGATTAAACAGTCCCAGTTCCTTCAGCCACTCCTCCTAAGGCTTGTTATCCAGACCCCTCACCAGCTTTGTGGCCCTTCTCTGGACTCACTCTCTCACAAGGGGTGTCCTGGGGAACACCACTTGTGCCCGGCCGGCCACCGGCTGGGTTTAACTCTGTTCCCCACCGCTCTTGGGGCCCAGCCATCCATCCTGTTCTGCTGTCCAGCAGTCCCTTTGAAAAACAATCCATCTGAAAAAAGAAGTAGCAGAGAAGGAAAGTTGAAGCTGCAAGGATTGCAGTCCCCTCAGTTCTGGTTGTAGCCAGGTGGGGGTTGGTCTCTTCTCCCAGGCAAGCAGCACCAGAACAAGAGGACACAGTCTCAAGCTGTGCCAGGGGAGGTTTAGGCTGAATGTTAGGAAGTGGTTTACAGCTTGGCCAAAGACTCTTCTGATCCCTGTCTTCTGGTCGTGACCAGCAGCGTGCACGGGTGGCCAAGAAGGCCACTGGCAACCTGGCCAATATCAGGAACAGTGTGGCCAGCAGGAGCAGGGAGGTCATTCTGCCCCTGCACTTGGCACTGGTTAGGGCACACCTTGAGTCCCGTGTCCAGTTCTGGGCCCCTCCGTTTAAGCAAGACGTTGAGTTGCTGGAAGGAGTCCGGAGAAGGGCAACAAAGCTGGGGAGGGGTTTGGAGCACAGGCCTGTGAGGAGAGGCTGAGGGAGCTGGGGTTGCTTAGCCTGGAGAAGAGGAGGCTCAGGGGAGACCTTCTTGCTCTCTGCAACTCCCTGAAGGGAGGTTGTAGCCAGGTGGGGGTTGGTCTCTTCTTCCAGGCAAGCAGCACCAGAACAAGAGGACACAGTCTCAAGCTGTGGCAGGGGAGGTTTAGGCTAGAGGTTAGGAAGAGGTTCTGCACAGAGAGAGTGATGGCCCATTGGAATGGGCTGCCCAGGGAGGTGGTGGAGTCACCATCTTTGGAGGTGTTCAGGAGGAGACTGGATAGGGTGCTTGGTTGCATGGTTTAGTTGATTAGGTGGTGTTGGATGATAGGTTGGACACGATGATCTTGAAGGTCTCTTCCAACCTGGTCCGGTCCATTCCATTCCATCACCATCTAATCAACTAAACCATGGCACTGAGTGCCTCATCCAGTCTCTTTCTAAACACTTCCAGTGATGGTGACTCCACCACCTCCCTGGGCAGCACATTCCAAAGGCCAATCTCTCTTTCAACCTGCTCTATTCTATTCTATGAAGACCTTCTTCCTAACATCCAGGTTTAATTGGTGAGAGCAACAGACTTGGTTGCTGCCACCCGCTGCTAAGGGGTCTGAGTGGCCCCCAAATGGGGTTTGGAGGCAGGTAAAGGTTTCTTTTGGCATGTGAAGGGGTTTTGTGGGCATCTAGAAGGGGTGTGGAGCCCCCTGAAAGGGTCTGGGATAGTGTCAGGGGGTTCTGGGCTGGTCTACCAGCGGGTCTGGGGACATTAGAAGCGTCTGGGGGTACCTAAAACAGATCTGGGCGTATCAGATGGGGGGTTTGGGTGCATCCAAAGGGGTTTTGTGGGCATCTAAGTTGGGGAGTCTGGGGGGGTCCTGAAGGAGTTGGGGGGTTCTCCTCAAGCTATGAGCAGACACACAGACAGTTGTTAACGGACTTTCTTTGATCATTCCAGGACTGGTGTGCTGGGACTGGCAGGATCTTCCTGAGCTGTCCACGTACAGTTTCTGTCGACACTCTTCAGCTCGTACATCCGGTTTGCTGACAGAGGGTGTGGGGTTTGTGGGGCCCGGCAGCGAGACTTTTCCAAAGAGGAGCTCTTCAGGGCAGCTCCAAGGTTAGGTTTGGATTCTCCTGGAGTCTCACACAGAACGAGTCTCACGATTCCAGTGGTCTCATTTCATAGCTGCATTTTCTTCTCTCTGCCTAGGTGACAGGACGACCTCACTAATCAAGAGAGATAGCCTGAGCTCTGCAGGAACCTTGAACCCAAGCAGCCAGTGCCTTCTGTGAGTACAAGCTGTCCTTGCTCAACGTGGAAGTAGTTGAGAGCTGAAGCCAGACCATACCTTAATTCCCTCAGCTTCCTCTTCTGCAGATTAAACAGTCCCAGTTCCTTCAGCCACTCCTCCTAAGGCTTGTTATCCAGACCCCTCACCAGCTTTGTGGCCCTTCTCTGGACTCACTCTCTCACAAGGGGTGTCCTGGGGAACACCACTTGTGCCCGGCCGGCCACCGGCTGGGTTTAACTCTGTTCCCCACCGCTCTTGGGGCCCAGCCATCCATCCTGTTCTGCTGTCCAGCAGTCCCTTTGAAAAACAATCCATCTGAAAAAAGAAGTAGCAGAGAAGGAAAGCTGAAGCTGCAAGGATTGCAGTCCCCTCAGTTCTGGTTGTAGCCAGGTGGGGGTTGGTCTCTTCTCCCAGGCAAGCAGCACCAGAACAAGAGGACACAGTCTCAAGCTGTGCCAGGGGAGGTTTAGGCTGGATGTTAGGAAGAAGGTCTTCATAGAATAGAATAGAGCAGGTTGAAAGAGAGATTGGCCTTTGGAATGTGCTGCTCAGGGAGGTGGTGCCCAGGGAGTCACCATCACTGGAAGTGTTTAGAAAGAGACTGGATGAGGCACTCAGTGCCGTGGTTTAGTTGATTAGATGGTGTTGGAATGGAATGGAACGGAATAGAATAGAATAGACCAGACCGAGTTGGAAGAGACCTTCAAGATCATCGTGTCCAACCTATCATCCAACACCACCTAATCAACTAAACCAAGCAACCAGGCACCCTATCCAGTCTCCTCCTGAACACCTCCAAAGATGGTGGCTCCACCACCACCCTGGGCAGCCCATTCCAATGGGCCATCACTCTCTCCGTGCAGAACCTCTTCCTAACCTCTAGCCTAAACCTCCCCTGGTGCAGCCTGAGACTGTGTCCTCTTGCTGGGCCTGGTGATGATCAAAGTTCTTTTCCAAGCTGCTTACTCCTGTTTGGTTTTATTCTCCTGCATGAATTGTCAGTTCAAAGCACTCGAGAGAAATGGTGTGATGGCTGTGCTGCCAAGCATCAGACTGGGGACCGAAAGACAACCTCCTGTGGATCGATGTACCGGGATATTCCAGGAACCTCTGTGCTGCCACAGACCTGGACTTAAACTCGTTCCAGATGCCGCGGTGTGTTCCACATGACAATCGCACTCGGCACGTGAAGAGTGGCCAAGAGACTTCCCTTGTTTCCTTTGTGGAAGGCTTTTGTGTGTCCCCCGGCCCCGGGGGCCGTGTTCCTCTCGGGCAGGCTGCGGACGAGGCTGCCCTCGGCAGCAGGCGTGCCGCAAGCGGAGCGGCGAAGCTGTGTTCCTGGCAGTTCTCTCTCCGCCTGGATCAGGACGAAGGTGCCGGCCGACAAGGACTTGCACTGACACAGGGTCAGAGAGCTGAGAGCACCAAAGGGTTTAATTGGTGAGAGCAACAGACTTGGTTGCTGCCACCCGCTGCTAAGTGGCCCCCACGTGGGGTTTGGAGGCAGGTAAAGGTTTCTTTTGGCGTGTGAAGGGGTTTTGTGGGCATCTAGAAGGGGTGTGGAGCCCCCTGAAAGGGTCTGGGATAGTGTCAGGGGGTTCTGGGCTGGTCCACCAGCGGGTCTGGGGACATTGGAAGCATCTGGGGGTACCTAAAGTGGAGCTGGGTGTTTCAGATGGGGGGTTTGGGTGCAACCAAAG
Source organism: Melanerpes formicivorus (assembly GCF_026170545.1). NCBI lineage: Eukaryota > Metazoa > Chordata > Aves > Piciformes > Picidae > Melanerpes > Melanerpes formicivorus. Next base: position 35,385 of record NW_027142943.1, read on the forward strand.
GGGTTTTGTGGGCATCTAAGTTGGAGAATCTGTGGGGGTCCTGAAGGAGTTGGGGGGTTCTCAGTGAGGTTTTGGAGTCTCTATGGAGTCCCTGTTGTATCTTGGGTCTGCTGTGGGATTGGTAGTGACTGGGTGCTCCGGTTTTGGTGGCTCCAGGGCAGCAGGTACCCACAGGGCTGTGCCTTGCTTTATGTTCCCCAGCTGTGGGCCAAGCAGGAGCCCCAGGGGAAGGGAATTTCAGCATGTGGCGGGTGATAGTGGAGGCGACTTCCTGACAAAATGGCTTTGGGGGTTTGGTTAGGTCTTGTTTTTATGGTTGACTCACTCTTGCTTTCTTTCCTTTTTTTTCAGGGAGCTTAACTGCTTTGCCTGAGGACCAGTTGCAGATTTGTATTCGGCCTCAGCCACAAGCCCTGACACGGAGCGGGGTGCTTTGGTGTCAGAATGTGGAGCTGTTGGAAACCAAATTGCTCACTGAAAAAAAGAAAAGGAATAATTTGTCATAAAAAAATCCCCACAGTTCCTGTAAGCTTTCGAGTTCCTACTTAATAATATAAAGCAGTTTGTGGTTTGGTTGGTTTGGTTTTTTTCTTGTTGTGCTGCAAAGATTTTGATAGGAATTTCTAGGTATTAACTACAGCCAGAGCAAGCCTCTACTTGCCCTGGGAACGCAGTGAAAACCTTTTGGGAATTGGTTCTGCTCTGTTACTCCTCAAGCTATGAGCAGACACACAGGCAGTTGTTAACAGAGTTTCTTTGTGCATTCCAGGTCCGGTGTGTTCAGACCGGCAGGATCTTCCTGGGCCATCCGATTACGGTTTCCGTTGACACTTTTCAGCCCTTACATCCGGTTTGCCGACAGAGGACGTTGGTTTGTGGGCCCTGGCAGCGACAGTTTTCCAAAGAGGAGCTCTAAGGCCAGCTGCAAGGTTAGGTTTGGATTCTCCTGGGGTGCCTGTGCTTGAAAGCCCCCCAGAGGCCGTGCAGAGTGGTGCTCGCAGTAGCTCTGTGCAAGTCTGCCATGGGCTCAGGAGGCCAGTATCTAGAGAGAGGGAAGGACAGAGACACTTCTAAGACAGTTTTAAAGAAATAATTATGAGAAGAGGCAAATTAATTCTGGGGACTCATGTGATATATCTGTTCAAGAGAAAAAAAAATGAAGGAGGTTTCTGACCATAACCAGGCTGACAAAGCACAGTAATGTGGTTTCCTATGGGATTCAACTCCTCCTGCATTGCACAGGACACTTCAACAGCTGTCCTGACAAGCTCTAAGTAATGAACTTAATCCACCCTGTGCGAGCAATGGGGCAAAAGATTACAAAATCCATGTATGCAGTTGAGATGTGTTACGTTGGGACGCCCAGGATACAGCTCATCAAGCTCTCCTAGTGTTTAGACGCAAGATGGAAGAAGGAAGGGGGAAGACAGAGCAGAAGGTCTATTTAAATATGAAACTCCTAGGCTGAAAGAAAAGAAAAACATTTTAAAGAGCACTCAGTGAGACTCTGTCACCAGCATAGCTAATCACAGAATCACTGAGTGTTAGGGGTTGGAAGGGACCCCAAAATAGCATCCGGTCCAACCCCTGTGCCAGTGCAGGATCACCTGGGGCGGGTTTTGAATGTCTCCAGAGACTCCACTAACTCTCTGGGCAGCCTGCTCCAGGGCTCTGGCACACACAGTGAAAAGGTTTTCCCTTCTGTTCCTGTGGAACTTCCTCCTTTTATTCGTCGGACGCAGCGAAGCCGCTGGGTCGTGTTGCTGCGGCAAGGTGACCCACCCTGTAGTTCAGGGCCTGGGTCTGTGCCTTCATGGCAGCCTGTTCCCTTGGCACCCTGTCAGCTTAACAGCCCTGTGCTCGGGGCCTGTGTGACGAGTTGTGGAGCCCTCCATCCCCCTTCTGTCCCCAGCAGCAGCCCAAGGTCCCTGTAAGCAGGGCTGGGGAGGCTGCTTTAGGCAGCTAACAGGAACCAACCTTGCCTGGCCCTTAGGGGGCTGAGGTCAGTCCCTGGGCTCCCGAAGAGGTGGTGTTGCGCTGCTGCCAGGAGGGCCGGCCCGTAGGTGGGGCACGGGCCAGAGCCTGTGGCTCTCTGTGGGGCTTTTTGGGAGTGCTGCTGAGGCCTCACTCTGTCCTGTTGGCATCCTTTGTCAGGGTAGCCAGATCCTAGGCCTGATGTCTATCGTTAGCTCAATCGCAGAATTTGCTCGTCTGCTGTTCCTGTCCGTAAATTTTTGCCAGTGCTTCTGTAATAAAAAGGTTTTTATTTCTCCTGTAACTTGCAAGCTGGTGACCTCCTTAGGAGCACCACTGTGTTGTTCACAAAGTTCTTTGCTGTTGCAAAGCTGGGAGAAGTGTGAGGTTCAGCTGATGAAGTTTCTCTCTTTAGGGGTGTCTGCTCAGCCGTCCTCTTCCTGGATCTCGGAGCTTTGTCTCTCCCTGTTTGCGGTGCCCCGACAAGGACTTGTGCCGACACATCCTCGGGAAGCTGAAACCACCAAAGGGTTTAATGGGTGAGAGCAAAGCTCAGCTGTGTGCTGAAGCTGCAAACCTTGCCCAGAAGGCTGTCCCCGGCTCGGGGTGATAAAAAGAACAGGAGCGTAGCCGCTCGGCTGTCTTTCCTTCTGTGATGCCACAGCGGGGTGGGCGAGGATACAGCAGAGGAGCAGTGAGGGAGGGGTGAGGGCAGCCTCCCACAAAGGCTGCTTGCAGACCTGAAATGCCAAATGTTTGAAATGCCAGGACGTTCTTGGAGGGGAGGGAAAGCCCCGGGCAAGTGTAAGAGTGAGTGTGAGGTGTTCCAGCAGAGGAACAGCGGTGCTGCTTATTGAGAGATTGCAGAAGGGCAGTGATTTGTGTGCAGAAAGGCCTTGACGTGACCCCCCTCTGTTCTGTAGAAAGGCTTCTAGAGGAGAAAAGCACATCCTGAGCAGAGCCACGGGGGGGTGTGGGGTGTGGTTTGAAGCAGAAATAGCAACTGTCTCTCAATTAAAACAGTGGATTGTCTTTCGTGTGTGTGTGTGGTGTGCTGTTTTTTCATTGACTGGAAAAAGCTCTGCAGGGAGACCAGCTGATCTGCTCCCGAGGCACAGCAGCACCGGACCTGCTGAGCGCTGGGGGCCTGTTAAGGAGGGTCTGCTGTCATCTGAAGTGGGCTTGGGGGTATGAAAGGGGAATTTGGGGGCATGTGAAGGGTTCTGGGAGCATCTAGAGGTGTCTGGGGACCTCTGGAGGGGCTCCTGGGTCATGTCTGGAGGGTCAGGGAGGAGTGGGGGGGTCTGTGCCTCAGTGTGGTTTCGGGGTCTCTGTGTCAGGTCCCCACAGCGTGTGGGTTGCTGTGTGGCACTGCTGGAGTCTCGGTGTCCCTAGCGCCGCTGACTCTTCTGCTCACTGCTCCCACCTTGTGGGCACGGCCAGGTACTGCTTGCTGTCGCCTGCTGCCAAGGGTGTGAGTGGCCTCTGCAGGGAGGCGCAGAGAGGTATTCTGGGGCGTCTAGAGGGGCTTTGTGGGCATCGAGAGGTGTCTGGCGGCCTCTGGAGGGTCTCCGGGGGGGTCTCTGGAGGGTCCTGAAGCAGCTGAGGGGGCGGGGAGTGGTGGTGCTGTGTTAGAGGTCTCGGGGGGGTTCCAGGGTTTGGGGTCCCGCAGGATTGGGGTGGTCTCACCCCGGTATTGGGTGTCCTGCAGTCCCAGGGTCCCCCAGCCACATCTCCCCCGGCATCTCAAGGCGAGCTGCGAGCACCTCAAGGGCCTTAGAGGGTGAGAAAGGAGGGCTGGGGGCATGTAGACGGAAGTGAGGGCACCAAGACGGCACCGTCCTCCCCGTGACAGCGCCTGCCCTTCCCAAGATGGCGCCGCCCTACCCGTGACAGCGCCTGCCCTTCCCAAGATGGCGTCGATCTCCCCGTGACAGCGCCTGCCCTTTCCAAGATGGCGTCGCCCTCCCCGTGACAGCGCCTGCCCTTCCCAAGATGGCGCCGCCCTCGCCCCGTCGGCTCCGACCTAGCCAGCGTAATCCTCGTCCCCTCTGCTTTCTCCGCTCCGCATCAGCTCAGTGTGGACTCTGCTGCTCTCTGGAGTTGCTCTGTGCCTGCTGCAGGACTCTGCTATGGGTTTGAGGGTGGGCGGCAGCGAGGGGGGGGGCCGAGAAACACCAGCGGCGGGGGGGGGGGGGGGTGGGTGTCGATTTGCCGCGGTCGGGAGCAGTCTACTCCCAGTTCACGAGCTGTTCTCCTGTCTCTCCCAGCTCTTGCAGGCTGACCCCAATGCCCTCAGACTCGCCCAGCGATCCCAGGGTGAACCCGGCAGCACCCAGACTCGCCCAGCGATCGTCACGTGATTAGGGGCCGCGCAAAGGAGGGGCGGGGAGCAGAGAAAGCGGCGGCGGCGCCCAGCCTCCAGCCACGCCCGCTGGAACATGCTTTCCAATTAGTACGCTACCTCTTAGGTTTCCAACCTGGGTATTCAAAGAACGCCGAGGAAAGTGGGGGCAGGTGCTTTTGCCAGGCAGCCTCCAATGAGCAGGCCCGGGGCAACGAGGAGGTGGCAGCAGCCAGCACATGCAGGCATTTCCTGGGGCTCAGTGAATGTTTAGAGCTCAGGGGCTCAGCCTGTGCTTCCGCTTCCTTTTCTTCAGCACAGGAGTTCGGTTTGGCTGTCCAGAGCCTTGCTCTGCACCCGAATGCCGTACCGAGCGTGAGGGAAAGATGAAGCAACACCCACGTAGGCACCCAGGGAAAAAGCGGAGGTTGTCTTAGGAGCCGGTTTGAGACAAAATTCACCCAACTCCTTCTGCGGTGGTGTACGGGAAAGAGTCGGTAGGGGAAGCCGCAGGACAGCCTGCAGCAAAGCTCAGGACTTGTTCCCTCGCCTCTGCCTTCTGCACGTCTCCTCGTCGGCCGCCTGTGAGCGAGACGCTTCACCAGCTGGCTTGTTTGAAATCAGCAAAGTTATGGCATGGAAGTTATCTGGTAGGAGTCGTTGCTAAACAGATGCAGTTGAAGCTTTGTATCTTCCGTTCTCTCTACTAGTTATTCTAATCTTGCCCTGTTGGTTTAGCCCATCAGTTTTCATGTTCTCTTCATCTATTAGTAGCAGAAGAAAGGGCCCCTTGATTCCAGTATTTCTTGCTGTAGTTCAGAGGTAGAGTTGGCTTTCCCTCTGACCTTTTATACTTTTACTTTGTGTTAAGTGGAACCCAAAACTGAATAGGATACTTTGTGTAAAGCTTGAGCAGCCCTTAACTTTCCAATTATTATACCGCATGCACTACTGCTTTGCAACATTCACAGGACTGTGGTGGTGTCAGATAGTTCACTTGCATTTAGTTCCTCAGGGCCCAGGCCTTCCTTTGGGCTGATGGTCTTGGCCAAAGCTGCAATGTTCAGTCCTTGCTGTGAAAGGCAGGAGGTGCTGGCTGGGCAGTTTGCTTTATTTTGTGCCTTTTTGGGGGCGACTCAAAGGGAGTGGGGGGATTGTGGGTGGGCTGGTTCTGCCACGTGGGGCAGGGGGCTGCTGCAGCAGAGGAGCAGGTGAGCGAGGGCTGGGGGCCCCCCCCTAAAGTGCTGAAAATTCTCCGAGGGGACCACACTATCTTTAAAAGTGTAAGTACTGGGGTGAGGCGAGGCGGAGGCAAACCTCTGGTTTGCAGCTGGAGAGGGAGGGCTTGGAGTGACTGGTGCGTAAGAAAGCTTTGGAAACGACCCCTGTCTGCCCTCTCTGCTTCTAAAAGGCTTTTAGCATTGGAAAATAAAAGCCAGGTGGGGGCCCGGCTGCTGCCCACGCCCAGGGAGGTGCTCAGTGCTGCCACCCGGTGTGTAACGGCCGGCAGTGCAGCCGTGCCGCGGCGTGTGCCGCCCCGGGGGAGCTCAATGCTGCCACCCTGTGTGTAAGGGCCGGCAGTGCAGCCGTGCCGCGGCGTGTGCCGCCCCGGGGGAGCTCAATGTTGCCATCCGGTGTGTAACGGCCGGCAGTGCTGGCGGAACGAACGTTTTTCTGACAGCTCTTGGAGGAACGTTTCTGTACAGGTGTTCCCCAGGGCTCCTCAGCTGCTCAGAACTCAACGTGTTGTCTTGGAGGGGAATAAAACCCATGGAACGCTGAGCGTGAGGTCACAACGCAGGCACCGCCCCCCCCCAGCGTGGCACCGCCCCCCCAGCGTGGCACCGCCCCCCCCAGCGTGGCACCGCCCCCCCCAGCGTGGCACCGCCCCCCCAGCGTGGCACCGCCCCCCCCCCGCGTGGCACCGCCCCCCCCCAGCGTGGCACCGCCCCCCCCAGCGTGGCACCGCCCCCCCAGCGTGGCACCGCCCCCCCAGCGTGGCACCGCCCCCCCCAGCGTGGCACCGCCCCCCCAGCGTGGCACCGCCCCCCCCAGCGTGGCACCGCCCCCCCAGCGTGGCACCGCCCCCCCAGCGTGGCACCGCCCCCCCAGCGTGGCACCGCCCCCCCAGCGTGGCACCGCCCCCCCCAGCGTGGCACCGCCCCCCCCCAGCGTGGCACCGCCCCCCCCCAGCGTGGCACCGCCCCCCCCAGCGTGGCACCGCCCCCCCCAGCGTGGCACCGCCCCCCCCAGCGTGGCACCGCCCCCCCCCAGCGTGGCACCGCCCCCCCCAGCGTGGCACCGCCCCCCCCAGCGTGGCACCGCCCCCCCCCAGCGTGGCACCGCCCCCCCCAGCGTGGCACCGCCCCCCCCCAGCGTGGCACCGCCCCCCCCAGCGTGGCACCGCCCCCCCCCAGCGTGGCACCGCCCCCCCCAGCGTGGCACCGCCCCCCCCAGCGTGGCACCGCCCCCCCCAGCGTGGCACCGCCCCCCCCAGCGTGGCACCGCCCTCAATAACATGGCGCCAGATGCTTTAAAGTGGCTCAGTGCAGGGTTGTGGCTGGTAGAGGTTGGAGCTCTTCTGCTGTGTCCCAGGTCAGTGCCAGTCTCTGCTGCTTTGGGGGGTTTCTCTATAGCAGCCGCTGGAGCTGCGCGGGGCTTGGGGGGGTGGCCACCGGCGGGGCAGCGCGGGGCTTTTGGGGGGGAGAGGGGGGCGTGTCCGGGCTTGGCCGGCGGGGCTCTGCGGGGGTGGCGGCTGCTGCCTCAACCGTACCCAGAGGCCCCGTGGGAGCTCAATGCTGCCACCCTGTGTGTAATGGCCGGCAGTGCAGCCGTGCCGCGGCGTGTGCCGCCCTGGGGGAGCTAATTTCTGCAGCCTAACTGCGCTGAATGCTCGAAAATTCTTAGGGGAAGAGCGGAGGGCGGAGAGCTTGACTCGAGCGTCGCTATGGATCCGGCGCCTGCGCCCTAGCCCGGCTCTGCTCGCGCCAGGGGGGCAGCGTTCCGGTGGTCGCTATGGATACGGCGCCTGCGCCGCAGCGGGTCCGGTCCCGGTGTCGCTGCCGGCCCGGGACTCCCAGGTGTGTTCCTTCCGGCGTCTGAAGGTGGTCTGGGGCCATCGGCAGGGCTTTTGGGGGTGACGGAGGAGGTCTTGGGGACACCTAAAAGGGTCTGGGGATACGTAAAGTTCTCGTGGGGCCATCGGAAAGGGTCAAGGGTCGTGGGGAGGCAGCTGGGCACCTCCGACGGACCCTTTGGGAGGTCTCTGCAGGCTCCCGTGGGAGCTGGGGGTGTCTCGGGGTGGGTTTGGGTTTGGGTTTGTGCTGCAAACAGCGTTGATAATGACTTAGAGAAAGACACACAAGAGACTCAGTAAGTCTCTTGTATCGTGCTTCTATTCTGGCGCCTGACACAGGTAGGATCATTTCAAAAGAGCTGTGTGTCTTCAGAGAGGTTTGGGCAAACTTTTATACAAAAAGTTATCTGTCTATAATGACAGAGGTCCAGATGCTGCCTATCTATACAAAGCTTATCTATCTAAAAGAGCAGAAGTACACATATCATGCAGGTGTCCTTTGTCTTATCCAAAAGAGCATCTTGTCCAAGACTAACAGAAGTGAATCACTGACAAATCCTGTTATTCCTTCTCTATCCAAAGGCTGTCTGCCAACCCCTCTCCCCCTCCCTGCGTCCCAGCATTTCAGCTAACAAGCGGAAAATTCTTATCAACTCTGTGGTTCTGTTAATGAGACTTTTCTGTTCATCAGTTCCCCCCTTTCTCACAGCCAACAGTATATTCCTATACTATATTTTCTTAAGGCAAACTTTGGACCCAGGCTTTCTGAGCTATCTTTCCCATGCTGACACTTGTGGAAGTTACTCTCAGATGTAGTCACCCAGTCTGATGCCCCCCAAGTCCAATTCATTGAGGCTTCCCCAAATAAAGGGGTCCTCATTTGGCCTCGAGGAAGTTCAGTGCATATCCAACAGTTAGAGAGATTAGTTTGCAAAGCCAATTCTTGCCTAACGTGTAAGTACATATTGCCTTCCCATCCCTCAATTTCCTTGCTGTGCTGCAAAGATTTTGATAGGAATTTCTAGGTATTAACTACAGCCAGGGCAATCCTTCAAGTGCCCTAGGAACGCAGTGAAAACCTTTTGGGAATTGTTCCTGCTCTGGTACTCCTCAAGCTATGAGGAGCTCTTCAGGGCAGCTCCAAGGTTAGGTTTGGATTCTCCTGGAGTCTCACACAGAACGAGTCTCACGATTCCAGTGGTCTCATTTCATAGCTGCATTTTCTTCTCTCTGCCTAGGTGACAGGACGACCTCACTAATCAAGAGAGATAGCCTGAGCTCTGCAGGAACCTTGAACCCAAGCAGCCAGTGCCTTCTGTGAGTACAAGCTGTCCTTGCTCAACGTGGAAGTAGTTGAGAGCTGAAGCCAGACCACGCCTTAATTCCCTTAGCTTCCTCTTCTGCAGATTAAACAGTCCCAGTTCCTTCAGCCACTCCTCCTAAGGCTTGTTATCCAGACCCCTCACCAGCTTTGTGGCCCTTCTCTGGACTCACTCTCTCACAAGGGGTGTCCTGGGGAACACCACTTGTGCCCGGCCGGCCACCGGCTGGGTTTAACTCTGTTCCCCACCGCTCTTGGGGCCCAGCCATCCATCCTGTTCTGCTGTCCAGCAGTCCCTTTGAAAAAAAATCCATCTGAAAAAAGAAGTAGCAGAGAAGGAAAGTTGAAGCTGCAAGGATTGCAGTCCCCTCAGTTCTGGTTGTAGCCAGGTGGGGGTTGGTCTCTTCTCCCAGGCAAGCAGCACCAGAACAAGAGGACACAGTCTCAAGCTGTGCCAGGGGAGGTTTAGGCTGGATGTTAGGAAGTGGTTTACAGCTTGGCCAAAGACTCTTCTGATCCCTGTCTTCTGGTCGTGTCGGGTGCCAAGAAGGCCACTGGCAACCTGGCCAATATCAGGAACAGTGTGGCCAGCAGGAGCAGGGAGGTCATTCTGCCCCTGCACTTGGCACTGGTTAGGGCACACCTTGAGTCCCGTGTCCAGTTCTGGGCCCCTCCGTTTAAGCAAGACGTTGAGTTGCTGGAAGGAGTCCGGAGAAGGGCAACAAAGCTGGGGAGGGGTTTGGAGCACAGGCCTGTGAGGAGAGGCTGAGGGAGCTGGGGTTGCTTAGCCTGGAGAAGAGGAGGCTCAGGGGAGACCTTCTTGCTCTCTGCAACTCCCTGAAGGGAGGTTGTAGCCAGGTGGGGGTTGGTCTCTTCTTCCAGGCAAGCAGCACCAGAACAAGAGGACACAGTCTCAAGCTGTGGCAGGGGAGGTTTAGGCTAGAGGTTAGGAAGAGGTTCTGCACAGAGAAAGTGATTGCCCATTGGAGTGGGCTGCCCAGGGAGGTGGTGGAGTCACCATCTTTGGAGGTGTTCAGGAGGAGACTGGATAGGGTGCTTGGTTGCATGGTTTAGTTGATTAGGTGGTGTTGGATGATAGGTTGGACACGATGATCTTGAAGGTCTCTTCCAACCTGGTCCGGTCCATTCCATTCCATCACCATCTAATCAACTAAACCATGGCACTGAGTGCCTCATCCAGTCTCTTTCTAAACACTTCCAGTGATGGTGACTCCACCACCTCCCTGGGCAGCACATTCCAAAGGCCAATCTCTCTTTCATCCTGCTCTATTCTAGTCTGTGAAGATCTTCTTCCTAACATCCAGGTTTAATTGGTGAGAGCAACAGACTTGGTTGCTGCCACCCGCTGCTAAGGGGTCTGAGTGGCCCCCAAATGGGGTTTGGAGGCAGGTAAAGGTTTCTTTTGGCGTGTGAAGGGGTTTTGTGGGCATCTAGAAGGGGTGTGGAGCCCCCTGAAAGGGTCTGGGATAGTGTCAGGGGGTTCTGGGCTGGTCCACCAGCGGGTCTGGGGACATTAGAAGCGTCTGGGGGTACCTAAAACGGAGCTGGGCGTATCAGATGGGGGGTTTGGGTGACTCCAAAGGGGTTTTGTGGGCATCTAAGTTGGGGAATCTGTGGGGGTCCTGAAGGAGTTGGGGGGTTCTCAGTGAGGTTTTGGAGTCTCTATGGAGTGCCTGGAGTCTCCTGGAGTGCCTGTGCTTGAAACCCCCCCCAAAGGCCGTGCAGAGTGGTGCTCACAGTAGCTCTGCAAGTCTGCCATGGGCTCAGGAGGCTGTGGAGTGGTTAAACCTTTTCTTTTGCTCAAGCACAATCTTTCTGAATTCTTGGATTTTTTTTTTTTCCCAGGGTGATGTGAAACTGTCTGATTTTGGGCTAAGCACAGCTGTTCAGAAGTCTCAGAGACCTGAGCTCTACAGGAACTTCGCACACAAACCCCCAAGTGCTTTCTGTGAGTACAAGCTGTCCTTGTCCAGCATGGAGGTAGTTGAGAGCTGAAGCCAGACCACGCCATAATTCCCTCAGCTTCCTCTTCTGAAAAAAGAAGTAGCAGAGAAGGAAAGCTGAAGCTGCAAAGACTGCAGTCCCCTCAGTTCTGGTGGTACCCTCTGTGAGATCCTAAGCCACCTGAACTGAGCCGGTCAGGCAGCCAAGCTAGTGCAGCAGTGTCTTCTGGAGAGTTGATAGGAGCCAGTTCTGTGGGGTTTGTTGAAGGGAGTGGCCAGTCGTTCTACATGAACAATTGTCTTAGTGCTAGCAAGCAGGAGGCTCTGAAGTGTGGTACTTTGAGAGCTCCATTCATACTTGCCCTTCAGGAGGAGCCAGCTCTTTCATTGAAGGATCTTCCTGAGGTGTCCAAGTACAATTTCTGTTGACACTTTTCAGCTCTTACATCCAGGTTGCTGACAGAGGATGTTGGTTTGTGGGCCCTGGCAGCGACAGTTTTCCAAAGAGGAGCTCTAAGGCCAGCTGCAAGGTTAGGTTTGGATTCTCCTGGGGTGCCTGTTGTTCACAAAGTTCTTTGCTGTTGCAAAGCTGGGAGAAGTGTGAGGTTCAGCTGATGAAGTTTCTCTCTTTAGGAGTGTCTGCTCAGCCGTCCTCTTCCTGGATCTCGGAGCTTTGTCTCTCCCTGTTTGCGGTGCCCCGACAAGGACTTGTGCCGACACATCCTCGGGAAGCTGAAACCACCAAAGGGTTTAATGGGTTTGAGACAAAATTCACCCAACACCTTCTGCGGTGGTGTACGGGAAAGAGTCGGTAGGGGAAGCCGCAGGACAGCCTGCAGCAAAGCTCAGGACTTGTTCCCTCGCCTCTGCCTTCTGCACGTCTCCTCGTCGGCCGCCTGTGAGCGAGACGCTTCACCAGCTGGCTTGTTTGAAATCAGCAAAGTTATGGCATGGAAGTTATCTGGTAGGAGTCGTTGCTAAACAGATGCAGTTGAAGCTTTGTATCTTCCGTTCTCTCTACTAGTTATTCTAATCTTGCCCTGTTGGTTTAGCCCATCAGTTTTCATGTTCTCTTCATCTATTAGTAGCAGAAGAAAGGGCCCCTTGATTCCAGTATTTCTTGCTGTAGTTCAGAGGTAGAGTTGGAGTTGGCTTTCCCTCTGACCTTTTATACTTTTACTTTGTGTTAAGTGGAACCCAAAACTGAATAGGATACTTTGTGTAAAGCTTGAGCAGCCCTTAACTTTCGAATTATTATACTGCATGCACTACTGCTTTGCAACATTCACAGGACTGTGGTGGTGTCAGACGGTTCACTTGCATTTAGCTCCTCAGGGGCCAGGCCTTCCTTTGGGCTGATAGTCTTGGCCAAAGCTGCAATGTTCAGTCCTTGCTGTGAAAGGCAGGAGGTTCATCAGGAGGTTTCCTTTCTGAGGAGGTTCCCCTCAGAAAGGAAACTGGTGACATGGTCACAAGTGATGAGGAAAAGGCTGAGGTGCTTAATAACTTCTTTACCTCAGTCTTCACTGCAAGGGCCTCTAGCCACACTCCTGATGTTATGGAAGTCAAAGCCAGGGACGGGGAGGAAGAACTGCCCATTGTAAGTGCAGATCAGGTTCGTGATCACCTGAAGAACCTGAAAGTGTTCAAGTCCATGGGACCCGACGGGATACACCCACGGGTGCTGAGAGAACTGGCAGAGGAGGTTGCTAAACCCCTCTCTATTATATTTCAAAAGTCATGGCAGTCTGGGGCAGTCCCCACAGACTGGAAAAGGGGAAACATTGCCCCCATCTTCAAAAAGGGCAAGAAGGAGTAACCAGGGAACTCCAGGCCAGTCAGTCTCACCTCTGTGCCCGGAAAGATCATGGAGCAGATCCTCCTGGAGTCACTACTCGCTCAAAAGAATAGTGAAGAGGTGATTGGGAACAGTCAGCATGGCTTTGCCAAGGGCAAATCCTGCCTGACCAACCTGGTGGCCTTCTATGAGCAGGTGACAAAATTAATAGCTGAGGGGCGAGCAACTGATGTCGTTTACCTGGACCTGAGCAAAGCCTTCGACACTGTCCCGCACCACATCCTGGTCTCCAGGCTGGTGACACATGGGTGTGATGGGTGACCACTGGATGGATAAGGAACTGGCTTGATGGCCGCAGCCAAAGAGTGGCTGTCAATGGCTCCATGTCCCAGGGGAGGCCAGGGACAAGCAGAGTCCCTCAGGGATCACTCCTGGAACCAGGCTTGTTCAACATCTCTGTGGGTGCCATGGACAGTGGCATTGAGTGCACCCTCAGCAAGTTTGCTGATGACACCAAGCTGTGTGGTGCAGCAGACACGCTGGAGGGAAGGGAGGCCATCCAGAGGGACCTTGACAGGCTGGAGAGGTGGGCACAAGCCAACCTCATGAAGTTCAATAAGAGCAAGTGCAGGGTCCTGCATCTGGGTCGAGGCAATCCCAGGCACAAATACAGGCTGGGCAGTGACTGGCTGGAAAGTAGCCCTGAGGAGAGAGACTTGGGGGTGCTGGTGGACAAAAAGCTCAACATGAGCTCTCAATGTGCACTTGCAGCCCGCAAGGCCAATCAGATCCTGGGCTGCATCAGGAGAAGTGTGGCTAGCAGGTCGAGGGAGGTGATCCTCCCCCTCTGCTCAGCCCTGGTGAGACCCCACCTGGAGTACTGTGTCCAGTTCTGGAGCCCCTATGACAAGAGGGATGTGGAGGTGCTGGAACGTGTCCAGAGAAGGGCCACGAGGATGATCAGAGGGCTGGAGCACCTCTCCTATGAGGGCAGACTGAAGGAGTTGGGGCTGTTCAGTCTGCAGAAGAGAGGGCTCCGAGGTGACCTAATTGTGGCCTTCCAGTATCTGAAAGGGGCCTACAGGAAGGCTGGGGAAGTTTGCTTTATTTTGTGCCTTTTTGGGGGTGAATCAAAGGGAGTGGGGGGATTGTGGGTGGGCTGGTTCTGCCACGTGGGGCAGGGGGCTGCTGCAGCAGAGGAGCAGGTGAGCGAGGGCTGGGGGCCCCCCCCTAAAGTGCTGAAAATTCTCCGAGGGGACCACACTATCTTTAAAAGTGTAAGTACTGGGGTGAGGCGAGGCGGAGGCAAACCTCTGGTTTGCAGCTGGAGAGGGAGGGCTTGGAGTGACTGGTGCGTAAGAAAGCTTTGGAAACGACCCCTGTCTGCCCTCTCTGCTTCTAAAAGGCTTTTAGCATTGGAAAATAAAAGCCAGGTGGGGGCCCGGCTGCTGCCCACGCCCAGGGAGGTGCTCAGTGCTGCCACCCGGTGTGTAACGGCCGGCAGTGCAGCCGTGCCGCGGCGTGTGCCGCCCCGTGGGAGCTCAATGCTGCCACCCTGTGTGTAAGGGCCGGCAGTGCAGCCGTGCCGCGGCGTGTGCCGCCCCGGGGGAGCTCAATGTTGCCATCCGGTGTGTAACGGCCGGCAGTGCTGGCGGAACGAACGTTTTTCTGACAGCTCTTGGAGGAACGTTTCTGTACAGGTGTTCCCCAGGGCTCCTCAGCTGCTCAGAACTCAACGTGTTGTCTTGGAGGGGAATAAAACCCATGGAACGCTGAGCGTAAGGTCACAACGCAGGCACCGCCCCCCCCAGAGTGGCGCCGACCCCCCAGCGTGGCGCCGCCCCCCCCCAGCGTGGCGCCGCCCCCCCCCAGCGTGGCACCGCCCCCCCAGCGTGGCACCGCCCCCCCCAGCGTGGCACCGCCCCCCCCAGCGTGGCACCGCCCCCCCCAGCGTGGCACCGCCCCCCCCAGCGTGGCACCGCCCCCCCCCAGCGTGGCACCGCCCCCCCCAGCGTGGCACCGCCCCCCCCAGCGTGGCACCGCCCCCCCCCAGCGTGGCACCGCCCCCCCCAGCGTGGCACCGCCCCCCCCAGCGTGGCACCGCCCCCCCCAGCGTGGCACCGCCCCCCCCAGCGTGGCACCGCCCCCCCCCAGCGTGGCACCGCCCCCCCCAGCGTGGCACCGCCCCCCCCAGCGTGGCACCGCCCCCCCCAGCGTGGCACCGCCCCCCCCAGCGTGGCACCGCCCCCCCCAGCGTGGCACCGCCCCCCCCCAGCGTGGCACCGCCCCCCCCGCGTGGCACCGCCCCCCCCCGCGTGGCACCGCCCCCCCCCGCGTGGCACCGCCCCCCCCCGCGTGGCACCGCCCCCCCCCGCGTGGCACCGCCCCCCCCAGCGTGGCACCGCCCCCCCCAGCGTGGCACCGCCCCCCCCAGCGTGGCACCGCCCCCCCCAGCGTGGCACCGCCCCCCCCAGCGTGGCACCGCCCCCCCCAGCGTGGCACCGCCCCCCCCAGCGTGGCACCGCCCCCCTCAGCGTGGCACCGCCCCTCCAGCCTGAACCCCACCCCCCAGCTTGGCACCGCCCTCAACAACATGGCGCCAGATGCTTTAAAGTGGCTTAGTGCAGGGTTGTGGCTGGTAGAGGTTGGAGCTCTTCTGCTGTGTCCCAGGTCAGTGCCAGTCTCTGCTGCTTTGGGGGGTTTCTCTATAGCAGCCGCTGGAGCTGCGCGGGGCTTGGGGGGGTGGCCACCGGCGGGGCAGCGCGGGGCTTTTGGGGGGGGAGGGGGGCGTGTCCGGGCTTGGCCGGCGGGGCTCTGCGGGGGTGGCGGCTGCTGCCTCAACCGTACCCAGAGGCCCCGTGGGAGCTCAATGCTGCCACCCTGTGTGTAATGGCCGGCAGTGCAGCCGTGCCGCGGCGTGTGCCGCCCCGGGGGAGCTCAATGCTGCCACCCGGTGTGTAATGGCCGGCAGTGCAGCCGTGCCGCGGCGTATACCGCCCCGGGGGAGCTCAGTGCTCAACCCTGTGTGTAATGGCCGGCAGTGCAGCCGTGCCGCGGCGTATACCGCCCCGTGGGAGGTCAGTGCTCAACCCGGTGTGTAATGGCCGGCAGTGCAGCCGTGCCGCGGCGTGTGCCGCCCTGGGGGAGCTAATTTCTGCAGCCTAACTGCGCTGAATGCTCGACAATTCTTAGGGGAAGAGCGGAGGGCGGAGAGCTTGACTCGAGCGTCGCTATGGATCCGGCGCCTGCGCCCTAGCCCGGCTCTGCTCGCGCCAGGGGGGCAGCGTCCCGGTGGTCGCTATGGACACGGCGCCTGCGCCGCAGCGGGTCCGGTCCCGGTGTCGCTGCCGGCCCGGGACTCCCAGGTGTGTTCCTTCCGGCGTCTGAAGGTGGTCTGGGGCCATCGGCAGGGCTTTTGGGGGTGACGGAGGAGGTCTTGGGGACACCTAAAAGGGTCTGGGGATACGTAAAGTTCTCGTGGGGCCATCGGAAAGGGTCAAGGGTCGTGGGGAGGCAGCTGGGCACCTCCGACGGACCCTTTGGGAGGTCTCTGCAGGCTCCCGTGGGAGCTGGGGGTGTCTCGGGGTGGGTTTGGGTTTGGGTTTGTGCTGCAAACAGCGTTGATAATGACTTAGAGAAAGACACACAAGAGACTCAGTAAGTCTCTTGTATCGTGCTTCTATTCTGGCGCCTGACACAGGTAGGATCATTTCAAAAGAGCTGTGTGTCTTCAGAGAGGTTTGGGCAAACTTTTACACAAAAAGTTATCTGTCTATAATGACAGAGGTCCAGATGCTGCCTATCTATACAAAGCTTATCTATCTAAAAGAGCAGAAGTACACATATCATGCAGGTGTCCTTTATCGTATACAAAAGAGCATCTTGTCCAAGACTAACAGAAGTGAATCACTGACAAATCCTGTTATTCCTTCTCTATCCAAAGGCTGTCTGCCAACCCCTCTCCCCCTCCCTGCGTCCCAGCATTTCAGCTAACAAGCGGAAAATTCTTATCAACTCTGTGGTTCTGTTAATGAGACTTTTCTGTTCATCAGTTCCCCCCTTTCTCACAGCCAACAGTATATTCCTATACTATATTTTCTTAAGGCAAACTTTGGACCCAGGCTTTCTGAGCTATCTTTCCCATGCTGACACTTGTGGAAGTTACTCTCAGATGTAGTCACCCAGTCTGATGCCCCCCAAGTCCAATTCATTGAGGCTTCCCCAAATAAAGGGGTCCTCATTTGGCCTCGAGGAAGTTCAGTGCATATCCAACAGTTAGAGAGATTAGTTTGCAAAGCCAATTCTTGCCTAACGTGTAAGTACATATTGCCTTCCCATCCCTCAATTTCCTTGCTGTGCTGCAAAGATTTTGATAGGAATTTCTAGGTATTAACTACAGCCAGGGCAATCCTTCAAGTGCCCTAGGAATGCAGTGAAAACCTTTTGGGAATTGTTCCTGCTCTGGTACTCCTCAAGCTATGAGGAGCTCTTCAGGGCAGCTCCAAGGTTAGGTTTGGATTCTCCTGGAGTCGCACACAGAACGAGTCTCACGATTCCAGTGGTCTCATTTCATAGCTGCATTTTCTTCTCTCTGCCTAGGTGACAGGACGACCTCACTAATCAAGAGAGATAGCCTGAGCTCTGCAGGAACGAGAGATCTTGCTCAACGTGGAAGTAGTTGAGAGCTGAAGCCAGACCACGCCTTAATTCCCTTAGCTTCCTCTTCTGCAGATTAAACAGTCCCAGTTCCTTCAGCCACTCCTCCTAAGGCTTGTTATCCAGACCCTCACCAGCTTTGTGGCCCTTCTCTGGACTCACTCTCTCACAAGGGGTGTCCTGGGGAACACCACTTTGTGCCCGGCCGTCCACCGGCTGGGTTTAACTCTGTTCCCCACCGCTCTTGGGGCCCAGCCATCCATCCTGTTCTGCTGTCAGCAGTCCCTTTGAAAAACAATCCATCTGAAAAAAGAAGTAGCAGAGAAGGAAAGTTGAAGCTGCAAGGATTGCAGTCCCCTCAGTCTGGTTGTAGCCAGGTGGGGGTTGGTCTCTTCTCCCAGGCAAGCAGCACCAGAACAAGAGGACACAGTCTCAAGCTGTGCCAGGGGAGGTTTAGGCTGAATGTTAGGAAGTGGTTTACAGCTTGGCCAAAGACTCTTCTGATCCCTGTCTTCTGGGTCGTGACCAGCAGCGTGCACGGGTGGCCAAGAAGGCCACTGGCAACCTGGCCAATATCAGGAACAGTGTGGCCAGCAGGAGCAGGGAGGTCATTCTGCCCCTGCACTTGGCACTGGTTAGGGCACACCTTGAGTCCCGTGTCCAGTTCTGGGCCCCTCCGTTTAAGCAAGACGTTGAGTTGCCTGGAAGGAGTCCGGAGGGAAGGGCAACAAAGCTGGGGAGGGGTTTGGAGCACAGGCCTGTGAGGAGAGGCTGAGGGAGCTGGGGGTTGCTTAGGCCTGGAGAAGAGGAGGCTCAGGGGAGACCTTCTTGCTCTCTGCAACTCCCTGAAGGGAGGTTGTAGCCAGGTGGGGGTTGGTCTCTTCTTCCAGGCAGCAGCACCAGAACAAGAGGACACAGTCTCAAGCTGTGGCAGGGGAGGTTTAGGCTAGAGGTTAGGAAGAGGTTCTGCACAGAGAGAGTGATGGCCCATTGGAATGGGCTGCCCAGGGAGGTGGTGGAGTCACCATCTTTGGAGGTGTTCAGGAGGGAGACTGGATAGGGTGCTTGGTTGCATGGTTTAGTTGATTAGGTGGTGTTGGATGATAGGTTGGACACGATGATCTTGAAGGTCTCTTCCAACCTGGTCCGGTCCATTCCATTCCATCACCATCTAATCAACTAAACCATGGCACTGAGTGCCTCATCCAGTCTCTTTCTAAACACTTCCAGTGATGGTGACTCCACCACCTCCCTGGGCAGCACATTCCAAAGGCCAATCTCTCTTTCAACCTGCTCTATTCTATTCTATGAAGACCTTCTTCCTAACATCCAGGTTTAATTGGTGAGAGCAACAGACTTGGTTGCTGCCACCCGCTGCTAAGGGGTCTGAGTGGCCCCCAAATGGGGGTTTGGAGGCAGGTAAAAGGTTCTTTTGGCATGTGAAGGGGTTTTGTGGGCATCTAGAAGGGGTGTGGAGCCCCCTGGAAAGGGTCTGGGATAGTGTCAGGGGGTTCTGGGCTGGTCTACCAGCGGGTCTGGGGACATTAGAAGCGTCTGGGGGTACCCTAAAACAGATCTGGGCGTATCAGATGGGGGGTTTGGGTGCATCCAAAGGGGTTTTGTGGGCATCTAAGTTGGGGAGTCTGGGGGGGGTCCTGAAGGAGTTGGGGGGTTCTCCTCAAGCTATGAGCAGACACACAGACAGTTGTTAACGGACTTTCTTTGATCATTCCAGGACTGGTGTGCTGGGACTGCAGGATCTTCCTGAGCTGTCCACGTACAGTTTCTGTCGACACTCTTCAGCTCGTACATCCGGTTTGCTGACAGAGGGTGTGGGGTTTGTGGGGCCCGGCAGCGAGACTTTTCCAAAGAGGAGCTCTTCAGGGCAGCTCCAAGGTTAGGTTTGGATTCTCCTGGAGTCTCTCACAGAACGAGTCTCACGATTCCAGTGGTCTCATTTCATAGCTGCATTTTCTTCTCTCTGCCTAGGTGACAGGACGACCTCACTAATCAAGAGAGATAGCCTGAGCTCTGCAGGAACCTTGAACCCAAGCAGCCAGTGCCTTCTGTGAGTACAAGCTGTCCTTGCTCAACGTGGAACTAGTTGAGAGCTGAAGCCAGACCATACCTTAATTCCCTCAGCTTCCTCTTCTGCAGATTAAACAGTCCCAGTTCCTTCAGCCACTCCTCCTAAGGCTTGTTATCCAGACCCCTCACCAGCTTTGTGCCCTTCTCTGGACTCACTCTCTCACAAGGGGTGTCCTGGGGAACACCACTTGTGCCCGGCCGTCCACCGGCTGGGTTTAACTCTGTTCCCCACCGCTCTTGGGGGCCCAGCCATCCATCCTGTTCTGCTGTCCAGCAGTCCCTTTGAAAAACAATCCATCTGAAAAAAGAAGTAGCAGAGAAGGAAAGCTGAAGCTGCAAGGATTGCAGTCCCCTCAGTTCTGGTTGTAGCCAGGTGGGGGTTGGTCTCTTCTCCCCAGGCAAGCCAGCACCAGAACAAGAGGGACACAGTCTCAAGCTGTGCCAGGGGAGGTTTAGGCTGGATGTTAGGAAGAAGGTCTTCATAGAATAGAATAGAGCAGGTTGAAAGAGAGATTGGCCTTTGGAATGTGCTGCTCAGGGAGGTGGTGCCCAGGGAGTCACCATCACTGGAAGTGTTTAGAAGAGACTGGATGAGGCACTCAGTGCCGTGGTTTAGTTGATTAAGATGGTGTTGGAATGGAATGGAACGGAATAGAATAGAATAGACCAGACCGAGTTGGAAGAGACCTTCAAGATCATCGTGTCCAACCTATCATCCAACACCACCTAATCAACTAAACCAAGCAACCAGGCACCCTATCCAGTCTCCTCCTGAACACCTCCAAGATGGTGGACTCCACCACCACCCTGGGCAGCCCATTCCCAATGGGCCATCACTCTCTCCGTGCAGAACCTCTTCCTAACCTCTAGCCTAAACCTCCCCTGGTGCAGCCTGAGACTGTGTCCTCTTGCTGGGCCTGGTGATGATCAAAGTTCTTTTCCAAGCTGCTTACTCCTGTTTGGTTTTATTCTCCTGCATGAATTGTCAGTTCAAAGCACTCGAGAGAAATGGTGTGATGGCTGTGCTGCCAAGCATCAGACTGGGGACCGAAAGACAACCTCCTGTGGATCGATGTACCGGGATATTCCAGGAACCTTCTGTGCTGCCACAGACCTGGACTTAAACTCGTTCCAGATGCGCGGTGTGTTCCACATGACAATCGCACTCGGCACGTGAAGAGTGGCCAAGAGACTTCCCTTGTTTCCTTTGTGGTAGGCTTTTGTGTGTCCCCCGGCCCCGGGGGCCGTGTTCCTCTCGGGCAGGCTGCGGACGAGGCTGCCCTCGGCAGCAGGCGTGCCGCAAGCGGAGCGGCGAAGCTGTGTTCCTGGCAGTTCTCTCTCCGCCTGGATCAGGACGAAGGTGCCGGCCGACAAGGACTTGCACTGACACAGGGTCAGAGAGCTGAGAGCACCAAAGGGTTTAATTGGTGAGAGCAACAGACTTGGTTGCTGCCACCCGCTGCTAAGTGGCCCCCCACGTGGGGTTTGGAGGCAGGTAAAGGTTTCTTTTGGCGTGTGAAGGGGTTTTGTGGGCATCTAGAAGGGGTGTGGAGCCCCCTGAAAGGGTCTGGGATAGTGTCAGGGGGTTCTGGGGCTGGTCCACCAGCGGGTCTGGGGACATTTGGAAGCATCTGGGGGTACCTAAAGTGGAGCTGGGTGTTTCAGATGGGGGGTTTGGGTGCAACCAAAGGGGTTTTGTGGGCATCTAAGTTGGAGAATCTGTGGGGGTCCTGAAGGAGTTGGGGGGTTCTCAGTGAGGTTTTGGAGTCTCTATGGAGTCCCTGTTGTATCTTGGGTCTGCTGTGGGATTGGTAGTGACTGGGTGCTCCGGTTTTGGTGGCTCCAGGGCAGCAGTACCCACAGGGCTGTTGCCTTGCTTTATGTTCCCCAGCTGTGGGCCAAGCAGGAGGCCCCAGGGGAAGGGAATTTCAGCATGTGGCGGGTGATAGTGGAGGCGACTATCCTGACAAAATGGCTTTGGGGGTTTGGTTAGGTCTTGTTTTTATGGTTGACTCACTCTTGCTTTCTTTCCTTTTTTTTCAGGGAGCTTAACTGCTTTGCCTGAGGACCAGTTGCAGATTTGTATTCGGCCTCAGCCACAAGCCCTGACACGGAGCGGGGTGCTTTGGTGTCAGAATGTGGAGCTGTTGGGAAACCAAATGCTCACTGAAAAAAAGAAAAGGAATAATTTGTCATAAAAAAATCCCCACAGTTTTCCTGTAAGCTTTCGAGTTCCTACTTAATAATATAAAGCAGTTTGTGGTTTGGTTGGTTTGGTTTTTTTCTTGTTGTGCTGCAAAGATTTTGATAGGAATTTCTAGGTATTAACTACAGCCAGAGCAAGCCTCTACTTGCCCTGGGAACGCAGTGAAAACCTTTTGGGAATTGGTTCTGCTCTGTTACCTCCTCAAGCTATGAGCAGACACACAGGCAGTTGTTAACAGAGTTTCTTTGTGCATTCCAGGTCCGGGTGTGTTCAGACCGGCAGGATCTTCCTGGGCCATCCGATTACGGTTTCCGTTGACACTTTTCAGCCCTTACATCCGGTTTGCCGACAGAGGACGTTGGTTTGTGGGCCCTGGCAGCGACAGTTTTCCAAGAGGAGCTCTAAGGCCAGCTGCAAGGTTAGGTTTGGATTCTCCTGGGGTGCCTGTGCTTGAAAGCCCCCCAGAGAGCCGTGCAGAGTGGTGCTCGCAGTAGCTCTGTGCAAGTCTGCCATGGGCTCAGGAGGCCAGTATCTAGAGAGAGGGAAGGACAGAGACACTTCTAAGACAGTTTTAAAGAAATAATTATGAGAAGAGGCAAATTAATTCTGGGGACTCATGTGATATATCTGTTCAAGAGAAAAAAATGAAGGAGGTTTCTGACCATACCAGGCTGACAAAGCACAGTAATGTGGTTTCCTATGGGATTCAAACTCCTCCTGCATTGCACAGGACACTTCAACAGCTGTCCTGACAAGCTCTAAGTAATGGAACTTAATCCACCCTGTGCGAGCAATGGGGCAAAAGATTACAAAATCCATGTATGCAGTGGAGATGTGTTACGTTGGGACGCCCAGGATACAGCCTCATCAAGCTCTCCTAGTGTTTAGACGCAAGATGGAAGAAGGAAGGGGGAAGACAGAGCAGAAGGTCTATTTAAATATGAAACTCCTAGGCTGAAAGAAAAGAAAAACATTTTAAGAGCACTCAGTGAGACTCTGTCACCAGCATAGCTAATCACAGAATCACTGAGTGTTAGGGGTTGGAAGGGACCCCAAAATAGCATCCGGTCCAACCCCCTGTGCCAGTGCAGGATCACCTGGGGCGGGTTTTGAATGTCTCCAGAGACTCCACTAACTCTCTGGGCAGCCTGCTCCAGGGCTCTGGCACACACAGTGAAAAGGTTTTCCCTTCTGTTCCTGTGGAACTTCCTCCTTTTATTCGTCGGACGCAGCGAAGCCGCTGGGTCGTGTTGCTGCGGCAAGGTGACCCACCCTGTAGTTCAGGGCCTGGGTCTGTGCCTTCATGGCAGCCTGTTCCCTTGGCACCTCTGTCAGCTTAACAGCCCTGTGCTCGGGGCCTGTGTGACGAGTTGTGGAGCCCTCCATCCCCCTTCTGTCCCCAGCAGCAGCCCAAGGTCCCTGTAAGCAGGGCTGGGGAGGCTGCTTTAGGCAGCTAACAGGAACCATCCTTGCCTGGCCCTTAGGGGGCTGAGGTCAGTCCCTGGGCTCCCGAAGAGGTGGTGTTGCGCTGCTGCCAGGAGGGCCGGCCCGTAGGTGGGGCACGGGCCAGAGCCTGTGGCTCTCTGTGGGGCTTTTTGGGAGTGCTGCTGAGGCCTCACTCTGTCCTGTTGGCATCCTTTGTCAGGGTAGCCAGATCCTAGGCCTGATGTTCTATCGTTAGCTCACTCGCAGAATTTGCTCGTCTGCTGTTCCTGTCCGTAAATTTTTTGCCAGTGCTTCTGTAATAAAAAGGTTTTTATTTCTCCTGTAACTTGCAAGCTGGTGACCTCCTTAGAGCACCACTGTGTTGTTCACAAAGTTCTTTGCTGTTGCAAAGCTGGGAGAAGTGTGAGGTTCAGCTGATGAAGTTTTCTCTCTTTAGGAGTGTCTGCTCAGCCGTCCTCTTCCTGGATCTCGGAGCTTTGTCTCTCCCTGTTTGCGGTGCCCCGACAAGGACTTGTGCCGACACATCCTCGGGAAGCTGAAACCACCAAAGGGTTTAATTGGGGTGAGAGCAAAGCTCAGCTGTGTGCTGAAGCTGCAAACCTTGCCCAGAAGGCTGTCCCCGGCTCGGGTGATAAAAAGAACAGGAGCGTAGCCGCTCGGCTGTCTTTCCTTCTGTGATGCCACAGGGGGGTGGGCGAGGATACAGCAGAGGAGCAGTGAGGGAGGGGTGAGGGCAGCCTCCCACAAAGGCTGCTTGCAGACCTGAAATGCCAAATGTTTGAAATGCCAGGACGTTCTTGGAGGGGAGGGAAAGCCCCGGGCAAGTGTAAGAGTGAGTGTGAGGTGTTCCAGCAGAGGAACAGCGGTGCTGCTTATTGAGAGATTGCAGAAGGGCAGTGATTTGTGTGCAGAAAGGCCTTGACGTGACCCCCCTCTGTTCTGTAGAAAGGCTTCTAGAGGAGAAAAGCACATCCTGAGCAGAGCCACGGGGGGGTGTGGGGTGTGGTTTGAAGCAGAAATAGCAACTGTCTCTCAATTAAAAACAGTGGATTGTCTTTCGTGTGTGTGTGTGGTGTGCTGTTTTTTCATTGACTGGAAAAAGCTCTGCAGGGAGACCAGCTGATCTGCTCCCGAGGCACAGCAAAGCAACGCGACCTGCTGAGCGCTGGGGGCCTGTTAAGGAGGGTCCTGCTGTCATCTGAAGTGGGCTTGGGGGTATAAAAGGGGAATTTGGGGGCATGTGAAGGGTTCTGGGAGCATCTAGAGGTGTCTGGGGACCTCTGGAGGGGCTCCTGGGTCATGTCTGGAGGGTCAGGGAGGAGTGGGGGGGTCTGTGCCTCAGTGTGGTTTCGGGGTCTCTGTGTCAGGTCCCCACAGCGTGTGGGTTGCTGTGTGGCCACTGCTGGAGTCTCGGTGTCCCTAGCGCACGCTGACTCTTCTGCTCACTGCTCCCACCTTGTGGGCACGGCCAGGTACTGCTTGCTGTCGCCTGCTGCCAAGGGTGTGAGTGGCCTCTGCAGGGAGGCGCAGAGAGGTATTCTGGGGGCGGTCTAGAGGGGCTTTGTGGGGCATCGAGAGGTGTCTGGCGGCCTCTGGAGGGTCTCCGGGGGGGGTCTCTGGAGGGTCCTGAAGCAGCCTGAAGGGGGCGGGGGAGTGGTGGTGCTTGTGTTAGAGGTCTCGGGGGGGTTTCCAGGGTTTGGGGTCCCGCAGGATTGGGGTGGTCTCACCCCGGTATTGGGTGTCCTGCAGTCCCCAGGGTCCCCAGCCACATCTCCCCGGCATCTCAAGGCGAGCTGCGAGCACCTCAAGGGCCTTAGAGGGTGAGAAAGGAGGGCTGGGGGCATGTAGACGGAAGTGAGGGCACCCAAGACGGCAACGTCCTCCCCGTGACAGCGCCTGCCCTTCCCAAGATGGCGCCGCCCTACCCGTGACAGCGCCTGCCCTTCCCAAGATGGCGTCGATCTCCCCGTGACAGCGCCTGCCCTTTCCAAGATGGCGTCGCCCTCACCCGTGACAGCGCCTGCCCTTCCCAAGATGGCGCCGCCCTCGCCCCGTCGGCTCCGACCTAGCCAGCGTAATCCTCGTCCCCTCTGCTTTTCTCCGCTCCGCATCAGCTCAGTGTGGACTCTGCTGCTCTCTGGAGTTGCTCTGTGCCTGCTGCAGGACTCTGCTATGGGGTTTGAGGGTGGGCGGCAGCGAGGGGGGGGCCGAGAAACACCAGCGGCGGGGGGGGGGGGGGGTGGGTGTCGATTTGCCGCGGTCGGGAGCAGTCTACTCCCAGTTCACGAGCTGTTCTCCTGTCTCTCCCAGCTCTTGCAGGCTGACCCCAATGCCCTCAGACTCGCCCAGCGATCCCAGGGTGAACCCAGCAGCACCCAGACTCGCCCAGCGATCGTCACGTGATTAGGGGCCGCGCAAAGGAGGGGCGGGGAGCAGAGAAAGCGGCGGCGGCGCCCAGCCTCCAGCCACGCCCGCTGGAACATGCTTTCCAATTAGTACGCTACCTCTTAGGTTTCCAACCTGGGTATTCAAAGAACGCCGAGGAAAGTGGGGGCAGGTGCTTTTGCCAGGCAGCCTCCAATGAGCAGGCCCGGGGCAACGAGGAGGTGGCAGCAGCCAGCACATGCAGGCATTTCCAGGGGCTCAGCCTGTGCTTCCGCTTCCTTTTCTTCAGCACAGGAGTTCGGTTTGGCTGTCCAGAGCCTTGCTCTGCACCCAAATGCCGTACCGAGCGTGAGGGAAAGATGAAGCAACACCCACGTAGGCACCCAGGGAAAAAGCGGAGGTTGTCTTAGGAGCCGGTTTGAGACAAAATTCACCCAACTCCTTCTGCGGTGGTGTACGGGAAAGAGTCGGTAGGGGAAGCCGCAGGACAGCCTGCAGCAAAGCTCAGGACTTGTTCCCTCGCCTCTGCCTTCTGCACGTCTCCTCGTCGGCCGCCTGTGAGCGAGACGCTTCACCAGCTGGCTTGTTTGAAATCAGCAAAGTTATGGCATGGAAGTTATCTGGTAGGAGTCGTTGCTAAACAGATGCAGTTGAAGCTTTGTATCTTCCGTTCTCTCTACTAGTTATTCTAATCTTGCCCTGTTGGTTTAGCCCATCAGTTTTCATGTTCTCTTCATCTATTAGTAGCAGAAGAAAGGGCCCCTTGATTCCAGTATTTCTTGCTGTAGTTCAGAGGTAGAGTTGGCTTTCCCTCTGACCTTTTATACTTTTACTTTGTGTTAAGTGGAACCCAAAACTGAATAGGATACTTTGTGTAAAGCTTGAGCAGCCCTTAACTTTCCAATTATTATACCGCATGCACTACTGCTTTGCAACATTCACAGGACTGTGGTGGTGTCAGATAGTTCACTTGCATTTAGTTCCTCAGGGCCCAGGCCTTCCTTTGGGCTGATGGTCTTGGCCAAAGCTGCAATGTTCAGTCCTTGCTGTGAAAGGCAGGAGGTGCTGGCTGGGCAGTTTGCTTTATTTTGTGCCTTTTTGGGGGCGACTCAAAGGGAGTGGGGGGATTGTGGGTGGGCTGGTTCTGCCACGTGGGGCAGGGGGCTGCTGCAGCAGAGGAGCAGGTGAGCGAGGGCTGGGGGCCCCCCCCTAAAGTGCTGAAAATTCTCCGAGGGGACCACACTATCTTTAAAAGTGTAAGTACTGGGGTGAGGCGAGGCGGAGGCAAACCTCTGGTTTGCAGCTGGAGAGGGAGGGCTTGGAGTGACTGGTGCGTAAGAAAGCTTTGGAAACGACCCCTGTCTGCCCTCTCTGCTTCTAAAAGGCTTTTAGCATTGGAAAATAAAAGCCAGGTGGGGGCCCGGCTGCTGCCCACGCCCAGGGAGGTGCTCAGTGCTGCCACCCGGTGTGTAACGGCCGGCAGTGCAGCCGTGCCGCGGCGTGTGCCGCCCCGGGGGAGCTCAATGCTGCCACCCTGTGTGTAAGGGCCGGCAGTGCAGCCGTGCCGCGGCGTGTGCCGCCCCGGGGGAGCTCAATGTTGCCATCCGGTGTGTAACGGCCGGCAGTGCTGGCGGAACGAACGTTTTTCTGACAGCTCTTGGAGGAACGTTTCTGTACAGGTGTTCCCCAGGGCTCCTCAGCTGCTCAGAACTCAACGTGTTGTCTTGGAGGGGAATAAAACCCATGGAACGCTGAGCGTGAGGTCACAACGCAGGCACCGCCCCCCCCAGCGTGGCACCGCCCCCCCCAGCGTGGCACCGCCCCCCCCAGCGTGGCACCGCCCCCCCAGCGTGGCACCGCCCCCCCCCGCGTGGCACCGCCCCCCCCCCGCGTGGCACCGCCCCCCCCAGCGTGGCACCGCCCCCCCCAGCGTGGCACCGCCCCCCCAGCGTGGCACCGCCCCCCCAGCGTGGCACCGCCCCCCCAGCGTGGCACCGCCCCCCCCCAGCGTGGCACCGCCCCCCCCAGCGTGGCACCGCCCCCCCCCAGCGTGGCACCGCCCCCCCCAGCGTGGCACCGCCCCCCCCAGCGTGGCACCGCCCCCCCCAGCGTGGCACCGCCCCCCCCAGCGTGGCACCGCCCCCCCCCAGCGTGGCACCGCCCCCCCCCAGCGTGGCACCGCCCCCCCCAGCGTGGCACCGCCCCCCCCAGCGTGGCACCGCCCCCCCCAGCGTGGCACCGCCCCCCCCAGCGTGGCACCGCCCCCCCCAGCGTGGCACCGCCCCCCCCAGCGTGGCACCGCCCCCCCCAGCGTGGCACCGCCCTCAATAACATGGCGCCAGATGCTTTAAAGTGGCTCAGTGCAGGGTTGTGGCTGGTAGAGGTTGGAGCTCTTCTGCTGTGTCCCAGGTCAGTGCCAGTCTCTGCTGCTTTGGGGGGTTTCTCTATAGCAGCCGCTGGAGCTGCGCGGGGCTTGGGGGGGGTGGCCACCGGCGGGGCAGCGCGGGGCTTTTGGGGGGGAGAGGGGGGCGTGTCCGGGCTTGGCCGGCGGGGCTCTGCGGGGGTGGCGGCTGCTGCCTCAACCGTACCCAGAGGCCCCGTGGGAGCTCAATGCTGCCACCCTGTGTGTAATGGCCGGCAGTGCAGCCGTGCCGCGGCGTGTGCCGCCCTGGGGGAGCTAATTTCTGCAGCCTAACTGCGCTGAATGCTCGAAAATTCTTAGGGGAAGAGCGGAGGGCGGAGAGCTTGACTCGAGCGTCGCTATGGATCCGGCGCCTGCGCCCTAGCCCGGCTCTGCTCGCGCCAGGGGGGCAGCGTTCCGGTGGTCGCTATGGATACGGCGCCTGCGCCGCAGCGGGTCCGGTCCCGGTGTCGCTGCCGGCCCGGGACTCCCAGGTGTGTTCCTTCCGGCGTCTGAAGGTGGTCTGGGGCCATCGGCAGGGCTTTTGGGGGTGACGGAGGAGGTCTTGGGGACACCTAAAAGGGTCTGGGGATACGTAAAGTTCTCGTGGGGCCATCGGAAAGGGTCAAGGGTCGTGGGGAGGCAGCTGGGCACCTCCGACGGACCCTTTGGGAGGTCTCTGCAGGCTCCCGTGGGAGCTGGGGGTGTCTCGGGGTGGGTTTGGGTTTGGGTTTGTGCTGCAAACAGCGTTGATAATGACTTAGAGAAAGACACACAAGAGACTCAGTAAGTCTCTTGTATCGTGCTTCTATTCTGGCGCCTGACACAGGTAGGATCATTTCAAAAGAGCTGTGTGTCTTCAGAGAGGTTTGGGCAAACTTTTATACAAAAAGTTATCTGTCTATAATGACAGAGGTCCAGATGCTGCCTATCTATACAAAGCTTATCTATCTAAAAGAGCAGAAGTACACATATCATGCAGGTGTCCTTTGTCTTATCCAAAAGAGCATCTTGTCCAAGACTAACAGAAGTGAATCACTGACAAATCCTGTTATTCCTTCTCTATCCAAAGGCTGTCTGCCAACCCCTCTCCCCCTCCCTGCGTCCCAGCATTTCAGCTAACAAGCGGAAAATTCTTATCAACTCTGTGGTTCTGTTAATGAGACTTTTCTGTTCATCAGTTCCCCCCTTTCTCACAGCCAACAGTATATTCCTATACTATATTTTCTTAAGGCAAACTTTGGACCCAGGCTTTCTGAGCTATCTTTCCCATGCTGACACTTGTGGAAGTTACTCTCAGATGTAGTCACCCAGTCTGATGCCCCCCAAGTCCAATTCATTGAGGCTTCCCCAAATAAAGGGGTCCTCATTTGGCCTCGAGGAAGTTCAGTGCATATCCAACAGTTAGAGAGATTAGTTTGCAAAGCCAATTCTTGCCTAACGTGTAAGTACATATTGCCTTCCCATCCCTCAATTTCCTTGCTGTGCTGCAAAGATTTTGATAGGAATTTCTAGGTATTAACTACAGCCAGGGCAATCCTTCAAGTGCCCTAGGAACGCAGTGAAAACCTTTTGGGAATTGTTCCTGCTCTGGTACTCCTCAAGCTATGAGGAGCTCTTCAGGGCAGCTCCAAGGTTAGGTTTGGATTCTCCTGGAGTCTCACACAGAACGAGTCTCACGATTCCAGTGGTCTAATTTCATAGCTGCATTTTCTTCTCTCTGCCTAGGTGACAGGACGACCTCACTAATCAAGAGAGATAGCCTGAGCTCTGCAGGAACCTTGAACCCAAGCAGCCAGTGCCTTCTGTGAGTACAAGCTGTCCTTGCTCAACGTGGAAGTAGTTGAGAGCTGAAGCCAGACCACGCCTTAATTCCCTTAGCTTCCTCTTCTGCAGATTAAACAGTCCCAGTTCCTTCAGCCACTCCTCCTAAGGCTTGTTATCCAGACCCCTCACCAGCTTTGTGGCCCTTCTCTGGACTCACTCTCTCACAAGGGGTGTCCTGGGGAACACCACTTGTGCCCGGCCGGCCACCGGCTGGGTTTAACTCTGTTCCCCACCGCTCTTGGGGCCCAGCCATCCATCCTGTTCTGCTGTCCAGCAGTCCCTTTGAAAAAAAATCCATCTGAAAAAAGAAGTAGCAGAGAAGGAAAGTTGAAGCTGCAAGGATTGCAGTCCCCTCAGTTCTGGTTGTAGCCAGGTGGGGGTTGGTCTCTTCTCCCAGGCAAGCAGCACCAGAACAAGAGGACACAGTCTCAAGCTGTGCCAGGGGAGGTTTAGGCTGGATGTTAGGAAGTGGTTTACAGCTTGGCCAAAGACTCTTCTGATCCCTGTCTTCTGGTCGTGTCGGGTGCCAAGAAGGCCACTGGCAACCTGGCCAATATCAGGAACAGTGTGGCCAGCAGGAGCAGGGAGGTCATTCTGCCCCTGCACTTGGCACTGGTTAGGGCACACCTTGAGTCCCGTGTCCAGTTCTGGGCCCCTCCGTTTAAGCAAGACGTTGAGTTGCTGGAAGGAGTCCGGAGAAGGGCAACAAAGCTGGGGAGGGGTTTGGAGCACAGGCCTGTGAGGAGAGGCTGAGGGAGCTGGGGTTGCTTAGCCTGGAGAAGAGGAGGCTCAGGGGAGACCTTCTTGCTCTCTGCAACTCCCTGAAGGGAGGTTGTAGCCAGGTGGGGGTTGGTCTCTTCTTCCAGGCAAGCAGCACCAGAACAAGAGGACACAGTCTCAAGCTGTGGCAGGGGAGGTTTAGGCTAGAGGTTAGGAAGAGGTTCTGCACAGAGAAAGTGATTGCCCATTGGAGTGGGCTGCCCAGGGAGGTGGTGGAGTCACCATCTTTGGAGGTGTTCAGGAGGAGACTGGATAGGGTGCTTGGTTGCATGGTTTAGTTGATTAGGTGGTGTTGGATGATAGGTTGGACACGATGATCTTGAAGGTCTCTTCCAACCTGGTCCGGTCTATTCCATTCCATCACCATCTAATCAACTAAACCATGGCACTGAGTGCCTCATCCAGTCTCTTTCTAAACACTTCCAGTGATGGTGACTCCACCACCTCCCTGGGCAGCACATTCCAAAGGCCAATCTCTCTTTCATCCTGCTCTATTCTAGTCTGTGAAGATCTTCTTCCTAACATCCAGGTTTAATTGGTGAGAGCAACAGACTTGGTTGCTGCCACCCGCTGCTAAGGGGTCTGAGTGGCCCCCAAATGGGGTTTGGAGGCAGGTAAAGGTTTCTTTTGGCGTGTGAAGGGGTTTTGTGGGCATCTAGAAGGGGTGTGGAGCCCCCTGAAAGGGTCTGGGATAGTGTCAGGGGGTTCTGGGCTGGTCCACCAGCGGGTCTGGGGACATTAGAAGCGTCTGGGGGTACCTAAAACGGAGCTGGGCGTATCAGATGGGGGGTTTGGGTGACTCCAAAGGGGTTTTGTGGGCATCTAAGTTGGGGAATCTGTGGGGGTCCTGAAGGAGTTGGGGGGTTCTCAGTGAGGTTTTGGAGTCTCTATGGAGTGCCTGGAGTCTCCTGGAGTGCCTGTGCTTGAAACCCCCCCCAAAGGCCGTGCAGAGTGGTGCTCACAGTAGCTCTGCAAGTCTGCCATGGGCTCAGGAGGCTGTGGAGTGGTTAAACCTTTTCTTTTGCTCAAGCACAATCTTTCTGAATTCTTGGATTTTTTTTTTTTCCCAGGGTGATGTGAAACTGTCTGATTTTGGGCTAAGCACAGCTGTTCAGAAGTCTCAGAGACCTGAGCTCTACAGGAACTTCGCACACAAACCCCCAAGTGCTTTCTGTGAGTACAAGCTGTCCTTGTCCAGCATGGAGGTAGTTGAGAGCTGAAGCCAGACCACGCCATAATTCCCTCAGCTTCCTCTTCTGAAAAAAGAAGTAGCAGAGAAGGAAAGCTGAAGCTGCAAAGACTGCAGTCCCCTCAGTTCTGGTGGTACCCTCTGTGAGATCCTAAGCCACCTGAACTGAGCCGGTCAGGCAGCCAAGCTAGTGCAGCAGTGTCTTCTGGAGAGTTGATAGGAGCCAGTTCTGTGGGGTTTGTTGAAGGGAGTGGCCAGTCGTTCTACATGAACAATTGTCTTAGTGCTAGCAAGCAGGAGGCTCTGAAGTGTGGTACTTTGAGAGCTCCATTCATACTTGCCCTTCAGGAGGAGCCAGCTCTTTCATTGAAGGATCTTCCTGAGGTGTCCAAGTACAATTTCTGTTGACACTTTTCAGCTCTTACATCCAGGTTGCTGACAGAGGATGTTGGTTTGTGGGCCCTGGCAGCGACAGTTTTCCAAAGAGGAGCTCTAAGGCCAGCTGCAAGGTTAGGTTTGGATTCTCCTGGGGTGCCTGTTGTTCACAAAGTTCTTTGCTGTTGCAAAGCTGGGAGAAGTGTGAGGTTCAGCTGATGAAGTTTCTCTCTTTAGGAGTGTCTGCTCAGCCGTCCTCTTCCTGGATCTCGGAGCTTTGTCTCTCCCTGTTTGCGGTGCCCCGACAAGGACTTGTGCCGACACATCCTCGGGAAGCTGAAACCACCAAAGGGTTTAATGGGTTTGAGACAAAATTCACCCAACACCTTCTGCGGTGGTGTACGGGAAAGAGTCGGTAGGGGAAGCCGCAGGACAGCCTGCAGCAAAGCTCAGGACTTGTTCCCTCGCCTCTGCCTTCTGCACGTCTCCTCGTCGGCCGCCTGTGAGCGAGACGCTTCACCAGCTGGCTTGTTTGAAATCAGCAAAGTTATGGCATGGAAGTTATCTGGTAGGAGTCGTTGCTAAACAGATGCAGTTGAAGCTTTGTATCTTCCGTTCTCTCTACTAGTTATTCTAATCTTGCCCTGTTGGTTTAGCCCATCAGTTTTCATGTTCTCTTCATCTATTAGTAGCAGAAGAAAGGGCCCCTTGATTCCAGTATTTCTTGCTGTAGTTCAGAGGTAGAGTTGGAGTTGGCTTTCCCTCTGACCTTTTATACTTTTACTTTGTGTTAAGTGGAACCCAAAACTGAATAGGATACTTTGTGTAAAGCTTGAGCAGCCCTTAACTTTCGAATTATTATACTGCATGCACTACTGCTTTGCAACATTCACAGGACTGTGGTGGTGTCAGACGGTTCACTTGCATTTAGCTCCTCAGGGGCCAGGCCTTCCTTTGGGCTGATAGTCTTGGCCAAAGCTGCAATGTTCAGTCCTTGCTGTGAAAGGCAGGAGGTTCATCAGGAGGTTTCCTTTCTGAGGAGGTTCCCCTCAGAAAGGAAACTGGTGACATGGTCACAAGTGATGAGGAAAAGGCTGAGGTGCTTAATAACTTCTTTACCTCAGTCTTCACTGCAAGGGCCTCTAGCCACACTCCTGATGTTATGGAAGTCAAAGCCAGGGACGGGGAGGAAGAACTGCCCATTGTAAGTGCAGATCAGGTTCGTGATCACCTGAAGAACCTGAAAGTGTTCAAGTCCATGGGACCCGACGGGATACACCCACGGGTGCTGAGAGAACTGGCAGAGGAGGTTGCTAAACCCCTCTCTATTATATTTCAAAAGTCATGGCAGTCTGGGGCAGTCCCCACAGACTGGAAAAGGGGAAACATTGCCCCCATCTTCAAAAAGGGCAAGAAGGAGTAACCAGGGAACTCCAGGCCAGTCAGTCTCACCTCTGTGCCCGGAAAGATCATGGAGCAGATCCTCCTGGAGTCACTACTCGCTCAAAAGAATAGTGAAGAGGTGATTGGGAACAGTCAGCATGGCTTTGCCAAGGGCAAATCCTGCCTGACCAACCTGGTGGCCTTCTATGAGCAGGTGACAAAATTAATAGCTGAGGGGCGAGCAACTGATGTCGTTTACCTGGACCTGAGCAAAGCCTTCGACACTGTCCCGCACCACATCCTGGTCTCCAGGCTGGTGACACATGGGTGTGATGGGTGACCACTGGATGGATAAGGAACTGGCTTGATGGCCGCAGCCAAAGAGTGGCTGTCAATGGCTCCATGTCCCAGGGGAGGCCAGGGACAAGCAGAGTCCCTCAGGGATCACTCCTGGAACCAGGCTTGTTCAACATCTCTGTGGGTGCCATGGACAGTGGCATTGAGTGCACCCTCAGCAAGTTTGCTGATGACACCAAGCTGTGTGGTGCAGCAGACACGCTGGAGGGAAGGGAGGCCATCCAGAGGGACCTTGACAGGCTGGAGAGGTGGGCACAAGCCAACCTCATGAAGTTCAATAAGAGCAAGTGCAGGGTCCTGCATCTGGGTCGAGGCAATCCCAGGCACAAATCCAGGCTGGGCAGTGACTGGCTGGAAAGTAGCCCTGAGGAGAGAGACTTGGGGGTGCTGGTGGACAAAAAGCTCAACATGAGCTCTCAATGTGCACTTGCAGCCCGCAAGGCCAATCAGATCCTGGGCTGCATCAGGAGAAGTGTGGCTAGCAGGTCGAGGGAGGTGATCCTCCCCCTCTGCTCAGCCCTGGTGAGACCCCACCTGGAGTACTGTGTCCAGTTCTGGAGCCCCTATGACAAGAGGGATGTGGAGGTGCTGGAACGTGTCCAGAGAAGGGCCACGAGGATGATCAGAGGGCTGGAGCACCTCTCCTATGAGGGCAGACTGAAGGAGTTGGGGCTGTTCAGTCTGCAGAAGAGAGGGCTCCGAGGTGACCTAATTGTGGCCTTCCAGTATCTGAAAGGGGCCTACAGGAAGGCTGGGGAAGTTTGCTTTATTTTGTGCCTTTTTGGGGGTGAATCAAAGGGAGTGGGGGGATTGTGGGTGGGCTGGTTCTGCCACGTGGGGCAGGGGGCTGCTGCAGCAGAGGAGCAGGTGAGCGAGGGCTGGGGGCCCCCCCCTAAAGTGCTGAAAATTCTCCGAGGGGACCACACTATCTTTAAAAGTGTAAGTACTGGGGTGAGGCGAGGCGGAGGCAAACCTCTGGTTTGCAGCTGGAGAGGGAGGGCTTGGAGTGACTGGTGCGTAAGAAAGCTTTGGAAACGACCCCTGTCTGCCCTCTCTGCTTCTAAAAGGCTTTTAGCATTGGAAAATAAAAGCCAGGTGGGGGCCCGGCTGCTGCCCACGCCCAGGGAGGTGCTCAGTGCTGCCACCCGGTGTGTAACGGCCGGCAGTGCAGCCGTGCCGCGGCGTGTGCCGCCCCGTGGGAGCTCAATGCTGCCACCCTGTGTGTAAGGGCCGGCAGTGCAGCCGTGCCGCGGCGTGTGCCGCCCCGGGGGAGCTCAATGTTGCCATCCGGTGTGTAACGGCCGGCAGTGCTGGCGGAACGAACGTTTTTCTGACAGCTCTTGGAGGAACGTTTCTGTACAGGTGTTCCCCAGGGCTCCTCAGCTGCTCAGAACTCAACGTGTTGTCTTGGAGGGGAATAAAACCCATGGAACGCTGAGCGTGAGGTCACAACGCAGGCACCGCCCCCCCCAGCGTGGCGCCGACCCCCCAGCGTGGCGCCGCCCCCCCCCAGCGTGGCGCCGCCCCCCCCCAGCGTGGCACCGCCCCCCCC
Organism: Melanerpes formicivorus; assembly: GCF_026170545.1. Lineage (NCBI taxonomy): Eukaryota > Metazoa > Chordata > Aves > Piciformes > Picidae > Melanerpes > Melanerpes formicivorus. The sequence continues at coordinate 70,507 of NW_027142943.1, forward strand.
AGCGTGGCACCGCCCCCCCCAGCGTGGCACCGCCCCCCCCAGCGTGGCACCGCCCCCCCCAGCGTGGCACCGCCCCCCCCCAGCGTGGCACCGCCCCCCCCAGCGTGGCACCGCCCCCCCCAGCGTGGCACCGCCCCCCCCCAGCGTGGCACCGCCCCCCCCAGCGTGGCACCGCCCCCCCCCAGCGTAGCACCGCCCCCCCCAGCGTGGCACCGCCCCCCCCAGCGTGGCACCGCCCCCCCCCAGCGTGGCACCGCCCCCCCAGCGTGGCACCGCCCCCCCAGCGTGGCACCGCCCCCCCCAGCGTGGCACCGCCCCCCCCCAGCGTGGCACCGCCCCCCCCCAGCGTGGCACCGCCCCCCCCAGCGTGGCACCGCCCCCCCCAGCGTGGCACCGCCCCCCCCAGCGTGGCACCGCCCCCCCCAGCGTGGCACCGCCCCCCCCAGCGTGGCACCGCCCCCCCAGCGTGGCACCGCCCCCCCCAGCGTGGCACCGCCCCCCCCAGCGTGGCACCGCCCCCCCCAGCGTGGCACCGCCCCCCCCCAGCGTGGCACCGCCCCCCCCAGCGTGGCACCGCCCCCCCCCAGCGTGGCACCGCCCCCCTCAGCGTGGCACCGCCCCTCCAGCCTGAACCCCACCCCCCAGCTTGGCACCGCCCTCAACAACATGGCGCCAGATGCTTTAAAGTGGCTTAGTGCAGGGTTGTGGCTGGTAGAGGTTGGAGCTCTTCTGCTGTGTCCCAGGTCAGTGCCAGTCTCTGCTGCTTTGGGGGGTTTCTCTATAGCAGCCGCTGGAGCTGCGCGGGGCTTGGGGGGGTGGCCACCGGCGGGGCAGCGCGGGGCTTTTGGGGGGGGGAGGGGGGCGTGTCCGGGCTTGGCCGGCGGGGCTCTGCGGGGGTGGCGGCTGCTGCCTCAACCGTACCCAGAGGCCCCGTGGGAGCTCAATGCTGCCACCCTGTGTGTAATGGCCGGCAGTGCAGCCGTGCCGCGGCGTGTGCCGCCCCGGGGGAGCTCAATGCTGCCACCCGGTGTGTAATGGCCGGCAGTGCAGCCGTGCCGCGGCGTATACCGCCCCGGGGGAGCTCAGTGCTCAACCCTGTGTGTAATGGCCGGCAGTGCAGCCGTGCCGCGGCGTATACCGCCCCGTGGGAGGTCAGTGCTCAACCCGGTGTGTAATGGCCGGCAGTGCAGCCGTGCCGCGGCGTGTGCCGCCCTGGGGGAGCTAATTTCTGCAGCCTAACTGCGCTGAATGCTCGACAATTCTTAGGGGAAGAGCGGAGGGCGGAGAGCTTGACTCGAGCGTCGCTATGGATCCGGCGCCTGCGCCCTAGCCCGGCTCTGCTCGCGCCAGGGGGGCAGCGTCCCGGTGGTCGCTATGGACACGGCGCCTGCGCCGCAGCGGGTCCGGTCCCGGTGTCGCTGCCGGCCCGGGACTCCCAGGTGTGTTCCTTCCGGCGTCTGAAGGTGGTCTGGGGCCATCGGCAGGGCTTTTGGGGGTGACGGAGGAGGTCTTGGGGACACCTAAAAGGGTCTGGGGATACGTAAAGTTCTCGTGGGGCCATCGGAAAGGGTCAAGGGTCGTGGGGAGGCAGCTGGGCACCTCCGACGGACCCTTTGGGAGGTCTCTGCAGGCTCCCGTGGGAGCTGGGGGTGTCTCGGGGTGGGTTTGGGTTTGGGTTTGGGTTTGTGCTGCAAACAGCGTTGATAATGACTTAGAGAAAGACACACAAGAGACTCAGTAAGTCTCTTGTATCGTGCTTCTATTCTGGCGCCTGACACAGGTAGGATCATTTCAAAAGAGCTGTGTGTCTTCAGAGAGGTTTGGGCAAACTTTTACACAAAAAGTTATCTGTCTATAATGACAGAGGTCCAGATGCTGCCTATCTATACAAAGCTTATCTATCTAAAAGAGCAGAAGTACACATATCATGCAGGTGTCCTTTATCGTATACAAAAGAGCATCTTGTCCAAGACTAACAGAAGTGAATCACTGACAAATCCTGTTATTCCTTCTCTATCCAAAGGCTGTCTGCCAACCCCTCTCCCCCTCCCTGCGTCCCAGCATTTCAGCTAACAAGCGGAAAATTCTTATCAACTCTGTGGTTCTGTTAATGAGACTTTTCTGTTCATCAGTTCCCCCCTTTCTCACAGCCAACAGTATATTCCTATACTATATTTTCTTAAGGCAAACTTTGGACCCAGGCTTTCTGAGCTATCTTTCCCATGCTGACACTTGTGGAAGTTACTCTCAGATGTAGTCACCCAGTCTGATGCCCCCCAAGTCCAATTCATTGAGGCTTCCCCAAATAAAGGGGTCCTCATTTGGCCTCGAGGAAGTTCAGTGCATATCCAACAGTTAGAGAGATTAGTTTGCAAAGCCAATTCTTGCCTAACGTGTAAGTACATATTGCCTTCCCATCCCTCAATTTCCTTGCTGTGCTGCAAAGATTTTGATAGGAATTTCTAGGTATTAACTACAGCCAGGGCAATCCTTCAAGTGCCCTAGGAATGCAGTGAAAACCTTTTGGGAATTGTTCCTGCTCTGGTACTCCTCAAGCTATGAGGAGCTCTTCAGGGCAGCTCCAAGGTTAGGTTTGGATTCTCCTGGAGTCTCACACAGAACGAGTCTCACGATTCCAGTGGTCTCATTTCATAGCTGCATTTTCTTCTCTCTGCCTAGGTGACAGGACGACCTCACTAATCAAGAGAGATAGCCTGAGCTCTGCAGGAACCTTGAACCCAAGCAGCCAGTGCCTTCTGTGAGTACAAGCTGTCCTTGCTCAACGTGGAAGTAGTTGAGAGCTGAAGCCAGACCACGCCTTAATTCCCTTAGCTTCCTCTTCTGCAGATTAAACAGTCCCAGTTCCTTCAGCCACTCCTCCTAAGGCTTGTTATCCAGACCCCTCACCAGCTTTGTGGCCCTTCTCTGGACTCACTCTCTCACAAGGGGTGTCCTGGGGAACACCACTTGTGCCCGGCCGTCCACCGGCTGGGTTTAACTCTGTTCCCCACCGCTCTTGGGGCCCAGCCATCCATCCTGTTCTGCTGTCCAGCAGTCCCTTTGAAAAACAATCCATCTGAAAAAAGAAGTAGCAGAGAAGGAAAGTTGAAGCTGCAAGGATTGCAGTCCCCTCAGTTCTGGTTGTAGCCAGGTGGGGGTTGGTCTCTTCTCCCAGGCAAGCAGCACCAGAACAAGAGGACACAGTCTCAAGCTGTGCCAGGGGAGGTTTAGGCTGAATGTTAGGAAGTGGTTTACAGCTTGGCCAAAGACTCTTCTGATCCCTGTCTTCTGGTCGTGACCAGCAGCGTGCACGGGTGGCCAAGAAGGCCACTGGCAACCTGGCCAATATCAGGAACAGTGTGGCCAGCAGGAGCAGGGAGGTCATTCTGCCCCTGCACTTGGCACTGGTTAGGGCACACCTTGAGTCCCGTGTCCAGTTCTGGGCCCCTCCGTTTAAGCAAGACGTTGAGTTGCTGGAAGGAGTCCGGAGAAGGGCAACAAAGCTGGGGAGGGGTTTGGAGCACAGGCCTGTGAGGAGAGGCTGAGGGAGCTGGGGTTGCTTAGCCTGGAGAAGAGGAGGCTCAGGGGAGACCTTCTTGCTCTCTGCAACTCCCTGAAGGGAGGTTGTAGCCAGGTGGGGGTTGGTCTCTTCTTCCAGGCAAGCAGCACCAGAACAAGAGGACACAGTCTCAAGCTGTGGCAGGGGAGGTTTAGGCTAGAGGTTAGGAAGAGGTTCTGCACAGAGAGAGTGATGGCCCATTGGAATGGGCTGCCCAGGGAGGTGGTGGAGTCACCATCTTTGGAGGTGTTCAGGAGGAGACTGGATAGGGTGCTTGGTTGCATGGTTCAGTTGATTAGGTGGTGTTGGATGATAGGTTGGACACGATGATCTTGAAGGTCTCTTCCAACCTGGTCCGGTCCATTCCATTCCATCACCATCTAATCAACTAAACCATGGCACTGAGTGCCTCATCCAGTCTCTTTCTAAACACTTCCAGTGATGGTGACTCCACCACCTCCCTGGGCAGCACATTCCAAAGGCCAATCTCTCTTTCAACCTGCTCTATTCTATTCTATGAAGACCTTCTTCCTAACATCCAGGTTTAATTGGTGAGAGCAACAGACTTGGTTGCTGCCACCCGCTGCTAAGGGGTCTGAGTGGCCCCCAAATGGGGTTTGGAGGCAGGTAAAGGTTTCTTTTGGCATGTGAAGGGGTTTTGTGGGCATCTAGAAGGGGTGTGGAGCCCCCTGAAAGGGTCTGGGATAGTGTCAGGGGGTTCTGGGCTGGTCTACCAGCGGGTCTGGGGACATTAGAAGCGTCTGGGGGTACCTAAAACAGATCTGGGCGTATCAGATGGGGGGTTTGGGTGCATCCAAAGGGGTTTTGTGGGCATCTAAGTTGGGGAGTCTGGGGGGGTCCTGAAGGAGTTGGGGGGTTCTCCTCAAGCTATGAGCAGACACACAGACAGTTGTTAACGGACTTTCTTTGATCATTCCAGGACTGGTGTGCTGGGACTGGCAGGATCTTCCTGAGCTGTCCACGTACAGTTTCTGTCGACACTCTTCAGCTCGTACATCCGGTTTGCTGACAGAGGGTGTGGGGTTTGTGGGGCCCGGCAGCGAGACTTTTCCAAAGAGGAGCTCTTCAGGGCAGCTCCAAGGTTAGGTTTGGATTCTCCTGGAGTCTCACACAGAACGAGTCTCACGATTCCAGTGGTCTCATTTCATAGCTGCATTTTCTTCTCTCTGCCTAGGTGACAGGACGACCTCACTAATCAAGAGAGATAGCCTGAGCTCTGCAGGAACCTTGAACCCAAGCAGCCAGTGCCTTCTGTGAGTACAAGCTGTCCTTGCTCAACGTGGAACTAGTTGAGAGCTGAAGCCAGACCATACCTTAATTCCCTCAGCTTCCTCTTCTGCAGATTAAACAGTCCCAGTTCCTTCAGCCACTCCTCCTAAGGCTTGTTATCCAGACCCCTCACCAGCTTTGTGGCCCTTCTCTGGACTCACTCTCTCACAAGGGGTGTCCTGGGGAACACCACTTGTGCCCGGCCGGCCACCGGCTGGGTTTAACTCTGTTCCCCACCGCTCTTGGGGCCCAGCCATCCATCCTGTTCTGCTGTCCAGCAGTCCCTTTGAAAAACAATCCATCTGAAAAAAGAAGTAGCAGAGAAGGAAAGCTGAAGCTGCAAGGATTGCAGTCCCCTCAGTTCTGGTTGTAGCCAGGTGGGGGTTGGTCTCTTCTCCCAGGCAAGCAGCACCAGAACAAGAGGACACAGTCTCAAGCTGTGCCAGGGGAGGTTTAGGCTGGATGTTAGGAAGAAGGTCTTCATAGAATAGAATAGAGCAGGTTGAAAGAGAGATTGGCCTTTGGAATGTGCTGCTCAGGGAGGTGGTGCCCAGGGAGTCACCATCACTGGAAGTGTTTAGAAAGAGACTGGATGAGGCACTCAGTGCCGTGGTTTAGTTGATTAGATGGTGTTGGAATGGAATGGAACGGAATAGAATAGAATAGACCAGACCGAGTTGGAAGAGACCTTCAAGATCATCGTGTCCAACCTATCATCCAACACCACCTAATCAACTAAACCAAGCAACCAGGCACCCTATCCAGTCTCCTCCTGAACACCTCCAAAGATGGTGACTCCACCACCACCCTGGGCAGCCCATTCCAATGGGCCATCACTCTCTCCGTGCAGAACCTCTTCCTAACCTCTAGCCTAAACCTCCCCTGGTGCAGCCTGAGACTGTGTCCTCTTGCTGGGCCTGGTGATGATCAAAGTTCTTTTCCAAGCTGCTTACTCCTGTTTGGTTTTATTCTCCTGCATGAATTGTCAGTTCAAAGCACTCGAGAGAAATGGTGTGATGGCTGTGCTGCCAAGCATCAGACTGGGGACCGAAAGACAACCTCCTGTGGATCGATGTACCGGGATATTCCAGGAACCTCTGTGCTGCCACAGACCTGGACTTAAACTCGTTCCAGATGCCGCGGTGTGTTCCACATGACAATCGCACTCGGCACGTGAAGAGTGGCCAAGAGACTTCCCTTGTTTCCTTTGTGGAAGGCTTTTGTGTGTCCCCCGGCCCCGGGGGCCGTGTTCCTCTCGGGCAGGCTGCGGACGAGGCTGCCCTCGGCAGCAGGCGTGCCGCAAGCGGAGCGGCGAAGCTGTGTTCCTGGCAGTTCTCTCTCCGCCTGGATCAGGACGAAGGTGCCGGCCGACAAGGACTTGCCCTGACACAGGGCCAGAGAGCTGAGAGCACCAAAGGGTTTAATTGGTGAGAGCAACAGACTTGGTTGCTGCCACCCGCTGCTAAGTGGCCCCCACATGGGGTTTGGAGGCAGGTAAAGGTTTCTTTTGGCGTGTGAAGGGGTTTTGTGGGCATCTAGAAGGGGTGTGGAGCCCCCTGAAAGGGTCTGGGATAGTGTCAGGGGGTTCTGGGCTGGTCCACCAGCGGGTCTGGGGACATTGGAAGCATCTGGGGGTACCTAAAGTGGAGCTGGGTGTTTCAGATGGGGGGTTTGGGTGCAACCAAAGGGGTTTTGTGGGCATCTAAGTTGGAGAATCTGTGGGGGTCCTGAAGGAGTTGGGGGGTTCTCAGTGAGGTTTTGGAGTCTCTATGGAGTCCCTGTTGTATCTTGGGTCTGCTGTGGGATTGGTAGTGACTGGGTGCTCCGGTTTTGGTGGCTCCAGGGCAGCAGGTACCCACAGGGCTGTGCCTTGCTTTATGTTCCCCAGCTGTGGGCCAAGCAGGAGCCCCAGGGGAAGGGAATTTCAGCATGTGGCGGGTGATAGTGGAGGCGACTTCCTGACAAAATGGCTTTGGGGGTTTGGTTAGGTCTTGTTTTTATGGTTGACTCACTCTTGCTTTCTTTCCTTTTTTTTCAGGGAGCTTAACTGCTTTGCCTGAGGACCAGTTGCAGATTTGTATTCGGCCTCAGCCACAAGCCCTGACACGGAGCGGGGTGCTTTGGTGTCAGAATGTGGAGCTGTTGGAAACCAAATTGCTCACTGAAAAAAAGAAAAGGAATAATTTGTCATAAAAAAATCCCCACAGTTCCTGTAAGCTTTCGAGTTCCTACTTAATAATATAAAGCAGTTTGTGGTTTGGTTGGTTTGGTTTTTTTCTTGTTGTGCTGCAAAGATTTTGATAGGAATTTCTAGGTATTAACTACAGCCAGAGCAAGCCTCTACTTGCCCTGGGAACGCAGTGAAAACCTTTTGGGAATTGGTTCTGCTCTGTTACTCCTCAAGCTATGAGCAGACACACAGGCAGTTGTTAACAGAGTTTCTTTGTGCATTCCAGGTCCGGTGTGTTCAGACCGGCAGGATCTTCCTGGGCCATCCGATTACGGTTTCCGTTGACACTTTTCAGCCCTTACATCCGGTTTGCCGACAGAGGACGTTGGTTTGTGGGCCCTGGCAGCGACAGTTTTCCAAAGAGGAGCTCTAAGGCCAGCTGCAAGGTTAGGTTTGGATTCTCCTGGGGTGCCTGTGCTTGAAAGCCCCCCAGAGGCCGTGCAGAGTGGTGCTCGCAGTAGCTCTGTGCAAGTCTGCCATGGGCTCAGGAGGCCAGTATCTAGAGAGAGGGAAGGACAGAGACACTTCTAAGACAGTTTTAAAGAAATAATTATGAGAAGAGGCAAATTAATTCTGGGGACTCATGTGATATATCTGTTCAAGAGAAAAAAAAATGAAGGAGGTTTCTGACCATAACCAGGCTGACAAAGCACAGTAATGTGGTTTCCTATGGGATTCAACTCCTCCTGCATTGCACAGGACACTTCAACAGCTGTCCTGACAAGCTCTAAGTAATGAACTTAATCCACCCTGTGCGAGCAATGGGGCAAAAGATTACAAAATCCATGTATGCAGTTGAGATGTGTTACGTTGGGACGCCCAGGATACAGCTCATCAAGCTCTCCTAGTGTTTAGACGCAAGATGGAAGAAGGAAGGGGGAAGACAGAGCAGAAGGTCTATTTAAATATGAAACTCCTAGGCTGAAAGAAAAGAAAAACATTTTAAAGAGCACTCAGTGAGACTCTGTCACCAGCATAGCTAATCACAGAATCACTGAGTGTTAGGGGTTGGAAGGGACCCCAAAATAGCATCCGGTCCAACCCCTGTGCCAGTGCAGGATCACCTGGGGCGGGTTTTGAATGTCTCCAGAGACTCCACTAACTCTCTGGGCAGCCTGCTCCAGGGCTCTGGCACACACAGTGAAAAGGTTTTCCCTTCTGTTCCTGTGGAACTTCCTCCTTTTATTCGTCGGACGCAGCGAAGCCGCTGGGTCGTGTTGCTGCGGCAAGGTGACCCACCCTGTAGTTCAGGGCCTGGGTCTGTGCCTTCATGGCAGCCTGTTCCCTTGGCACCCTGTCAGCTTAACAGCCCTGTGCTCGGGGCCTGTGTGACGAGTTGTGGAGCCCTCCATCCCCCTTCTGTCCCCAGCAGCAGCCCAAGGTCCCTGTAAGCAGGGCTGGGGAGGCTGCTTTAGGCAGCTAACAGGAACCAACCTTGCCTGGCCCTTAGGGGGCTGAGGTCAGTCCCTGGGCTCCCGAAGAGGTGGTGTTGCGCTGCTGCCAGGAGGGCCGGCCCGTAGGTGGGGCACGGGCCAGAGCCTGTGGCTCTCTGTGGGGCTTTTTGGGAGTGCTGCTGAGGCCTCACTCTGTCCTGTTGGCATCCTTTGTCAGGGTAGCCAGATCCTAGGCCTGATGTCTATCGTTAGCTCAATCGCAGAATTTGCTCGTCTGCTGTTCCTGTCCGTAAATTTTTGCCAGTGCTTCTGTAATAAAAAGGTTTTTATTTCTCCTGTAACTTGCAAGCTGGTGACCTCCTTAGGAGCACCACTGTGTTGTTCACAAAGTTCTTTGCTGTTGCAAAGCTGGGAGAAGTGTGAGGTTCAGCTGATGAAGTTTCTCTCTTTAGGAGTGTCTGCTCAGCCGTCCTCTTCCTGGATCTCGGAGCTTTGTCTCTCCCTGTTTGCGGTGCCCCGACAAGGACTTGTGCCGACACATCCTCGGGAAGCTGAAACCACCAAAGGGTTTAATGGGTGAGAGCAAAGCTCAGCTGTGTGCTGAAGCTGCAAACCTTGCCCAGAAGGCTGTCCCCGGCTCGGGGTGATAAAAAGAACAGGAGCGTAGCCGCTCGGCTGTCTTTCCTTCTGTGATGCCACAGCGGGGTGGGCGAGGATACAGCAGAGGAGCAGTGAGGGAGGGGTGAGGGCAGCCTCCCACAAAGGCTGCTTGCAGACCTGAAATGCCAAATGTTTGAAATGCCAGGACGTTCTTGGAGGGGAGGGAAAGCCCCGGGCAAGTGTAAGAGTGAGTGTGAGGTGTTCCAGCAGAGGAACAGCGGTGCTGCTTATTGAGAGATTGCAGAAGGGCAGTGATTTGTGTGCAGAAAGGCCTTGACGTGACCCCCCTCTGTTCTGTAGAAAGGCTTCTAGAGGAGAAAAGCACATCCTGAGCAGAGCCACGGGGGGGTGTGGGGTGTGGTTTGAAGCAGAAATAGCAACTGTCTCTCAATTAAAACAGTGGATTGTCTTTCGTGTGTGTGTGTGGTGTGCTGTTTTTTCATTGACTGGAAAAAGCTCTGCAGGGAGACCAGCTGATCTGCTCCCGAGGCACAGCAGCACCGGACCTGCTGAGCGCTGGGGGCCTGTTAAGGAGGGTCTGCTGTCATCTGAAGTGGGCTTGGGGGTATGAAAGGGGAATTTGGGGGCATGTGAAGGGTTCTGGGAGCATCTAGAGGTGTCTGGGGACCTCTGGAGGGGCTCCTGGGTCATGTCTGGAGGGTCAGGGAGGAGTGGGGGGGTCTGTGCCTCAGTGTGGTTTCGGGGTCTCTGTGTCAGGTCCCCACAGCGTGTGGGTTGCTGTGTGGCACTGCTGGAGTCTCGGTGTCCCTAGCGCCGCTGACTCTTCTGCTCACTGCTCCCACCTTGTGGGCACGGCCAGGTACTGCTTGCTGTCGCCTGCTGCCAAGGGTGTGAGTGGCCTCTGCAGGGAGGCGCAGAGAGGTATTCTGGGGCGTCTAGAGGGGCTTTGTGGGCATCGAGAGGTGTCTGGCGGCCTCTGGAGGGTCTCCGGGGGGGTCTCTGGAGGGTCCTGAAGCAGCTGAGGGGGCGGGGAGTGGTGGTGCTGTGTTAGAGGTCTCGGGGGGGTTCCAGGGTTTGGGGTCCCGCAGGATTGGGGTGGTCTCACCCCGGTATTGGGTGTCCTGCAGTCCCAGGGTCCCCCAGCCACATCTCCCCCGGCATCTCAAGGCGAGCTGCGAGCACCTCAAGGGCCTTAGAGGGTGAGAAAGGAGGGCTGGGGGCATGTAGACGGAAGTGAGGGCACCAAGACGGCACCGTCCTCCCCGTGACAGCGCCTGCCCTTCCCAAGATGGCGCCGCCCTACCCGTGACAGCGCCTGCCCTTCCCAAGATGGCGTCGATCTCCCCGTGACAGCGCCTGCCCTTTCCAAGATGGCGTCGCCCTCCCCGTGACAGCGCCTGCCCTTCCCAAGATGGCGCCGCCCTCGCCCCGTCGGCTCCGACCTAGCCAGCGTAATCCTCGTCCCCTCTGCTTTCTCCGCTCCGCATCAGCTCAGTGTGGACTCTGCTGCTCTCTGGAGTTGCTCTGTGCCTGCTGCAGGACTCTGCTATGGGTTTGAGGGTGGGCGGCAGCGAGGGGGGGGGCCGAGAAACACCAGCGGCGGGGGGGGGGGGGGTGGGTGTCGATTTGCCGCGGTCGGGAGCAGTCTACTCCCAGTTCACGAGCTGTTCTCCTGTCTCTCCCAGCTCTTGCAGGCTGACCCCAATGCCCTCAGACTCGCCCAGCGATCCCAGGGTGAACCCGGCAGCACCCAGACTCGCCCAGCGATCGTCACGTGATTAGGGGCCGCGCAAAGGAGGGGCGGGGAGCAGAGAAAGCGGCGGCGGCGCCCAGCCTCCAGCCACGCCCGCTGGAACATGCTTTCCAATTAGTACGCTACCTCTTAGGTTTCCAACCTGGGTATTCAAAGAACGCCGAGGAAAGTGGGGGCAGGTGCTTTTGCCAGGCAGCCTCCAATGAGCAGGCCCGGGGCAACGAGGAGGTGGCAGCAGCCAGCACATGCAGGCATTTCCAGGGGCTCAGCCTGTGCTTCCGCTTCCTTTTCTTCAGCACAGGAGTTCGGTTTGGCTGTCCAGAGCCTTGCTCTGCACCCAAATGCCGTACCGAGCGTGAGGGAAAGATGAAGCAACACCCACGTAGGCACCCAGGGAAAAAGCGGAGGTTGTCTTAGGAGCCGGTTTGAGACAAAATTCACCCAACTCCTTCTGCGGTGGTGTACGGGAAAGAGTCGGTAGGGGAAGCCGCAGGACAGCCTGCAGCAAAGCTCAGGACTTGTTCCCTCGCCTCTGCCTTCTGCACGTCTCCTCGTCGGCCGCCTGTGAGCGAGACGCTTCACCAGCTGGCTTGTTTGAAATCAGCAAAGTTATGGCATGGAAGTTATCTGGTAGGAGTCGTTGCTAAACAGATGCAGTTGAAGCTTTGTATCTTCCGTTCTCTCTACTAGTTATTCTAATCTTGCCCTGTTGGTTTAGCCCATCAGTTTTCATGTTCTCTTCATCTATTAGTAGCAGAAGAAAGGGCCCCTTGATTCCAGTATTTCTTGCTGTAGTTCAGAGGTAGAGTTGGCTTTCCCTCTGACCTTTTATACTTTTACTTTGTGTTAAGTGGAACCCAAAACTGAATAGGATACTTTGTGTAAAGCTTGAGCAGCCCTTAACTTTCCAATTATTATACCGCATGCACTACTGCTTTGCAACATTCACAGGACTGTGGTGGTGTCAGATAGTTCACTTGCATTTAGTTCCTCAGGGCCCAGGCCTTCCTTTGGGCTGATGGTCTTGGCCAAAGCTGCAATGTTCAGTCCTTGCTGTGAAAGGCAGGAGGTGCTGGCTGGGCAGTTTGCTTTATTTTGTGCCTTTTTGGGGGCGACTCAAAGGGAGTGGGGGGATTGTGGGTGGGCTGGTTCTGCCACGTGGGGCAGGGGGCTGCTGCAGCAGAGGAGCAGGTGAGCGAGGGCTGGGGGCCCCCCCCTAAAGTGCTGAAAATTCTCCGAGGGGACCACACTATCTTTAAAAGTGTAAGTACTGGGGTGAGGCGAGGCGGAGGCAAACCTCTGGTTTGCAGCTGGAGAGGGAGGGCTTGGAGTGACTGGTGCGTAAGAAAGCTTTGGAAACGACCCCTGTCTGCCCTCTCTGCTTCTAAAAGGCTTTTAGCATTGGAAAATAAAAGCCAGGTGGGGGCCCGGCTGCTGCCCACGCCCAGGGAGGTGCTCAGTGCTGCCACCCGGTGTGTAACGGCCGGCAGTGCAGCCGTGCCGCGGCGTGTGCCGCCCCGGGGGAGCTCAATGCTGCCACCCTGTGTGTAAGGGCCGGCAGTGCAGCCGTGCCGCGGCGTGTGCCGCCCCGGGGGAGCTCAATGTTGCCATCCGGTGTGTAACGGCCGGCAGTGCTGGCGGAACGAACGTTTTTCTGACAGCTCTTGGAGGAACGTTTCTGTACAGGTGTTCCCCAGGGCTCCTCAGCTGCTCAGAACTCAACGTGTTGTCTTGGAGGGGAATAAAACCCATGGAACGCTGAGCGTGAGGTCACAACGCAGGCACCGCCCCCCCCAGCGTGGCACCGCCCCCCCCAGCGTGGCACCGCCCCCCCCAGCGTGGCACCGCCCCCCCCAGCGTGGCACCGCCCCCCCCCGCGTGGCACCGCCCCCCCCCCGCGTGGCACCGCCCCCCCCAGCGTGGCACCGCCCCCCCCAGCGTGGCACCGCCCCCCCAGCGTGGCACCGCCCCCCCAGCGTGGCACCGCCCCCCCAGCGTGGCACCGCCCCCCCAGCGTGGCACCGCCCCCCCAGCGTGGCACCGCCCCCCCCAGCGTGGCACCGCCCCCCCCAGCGTGGCACCGCCCCCCCCAGCGTGGCACCGCCCCCCCCAGCGTGGCACCGCCCCCCCCAGCGTGGCACCGCCCCCCCCAGCGTGGCACCGCCCCCCCCAGCGTGGCACCGCCCCCCCCCAGCGTGGCACCGCCCCCCCCAGCGTGGCACCGCCCCCCCAGCGTGGCACCGCCCCCCCCAGCGTGGCACCGCCCCCCCCAGCGTGGCACCGCCCCCCCCAGCGTGGCACCGCCCCCCCCAGCGTGGCACCGCCCTCAATAACATGGCGCCAGATGCTTTAAAGTGGCTCAGTGCAGGGTTGTGGCTGGTAGAGGTTGGAGCTCTTCTGCTGTGTCCCAGGTCAGTGCCAGTCTCTGCTGCTTTGGGGGGTTTCTCTATAGCAGCCGCTGGAGCTGCGCGGGGCTTGGGGGGGTGGCCACCGGCGGGGCAGCGCGGGGCTTTTGGGGGGGAGAGGGGGGCGTGTCCGGGCTTGGCCGGCGGGGCTCTGCGGGGGTGGCGGCTGCTGCCTCAACCGTACCCAGAGGCCCCGTGGGAGCTCAATGCTGCCACCCTGTGTGTAATGGCCGGCAGTGCAGCCGTGCCGCGGCGTGTGCCGCCCTGGGGGAGCTAATTTCTGCAGCCTAACTGCGCTGAATGCTCGAAAATTCTTAGGGGAAGAGCGGAGGGCGGAGAGCTTGACTCGAGCGTCGCTATGGATCCGGCGCCTGCGCCCTAGCCCGGCTCTGCTCGCGCCAGGGGGGCAGCGTTCCGGTGGTCGCTATGGATACGGCGCCTGCGCCGCAGCGGGTCCGGTCCCGGTGTCGCTGCCGGCCCGGGACTCCCAGGTGTGTTCCTTCCGGCGTCTGAAGGTGGTCTGGGGCCATCGGCAGGGCTTTTGGGGGTGACGGAGGAGGTCTTGGGGACACCTAAAAGGGTCTGGGGATACGTAAAGTTCTCGTGGGGCCATCGGAAAGGGTCAAGGGTCGTGGGGAGGCAGCTGGGCACCTCCGACGGACCCTTTGGGAGGTCTCTGCAGGCTCCCGTGGGAGCTGGGGGTGTCTCGGGGTGGGTTTGGGTTTGGGTTTGTGCTGCAAACAGCGTTGATAATGACTTAGAGAAAGACACACAAGAGACTCAGTAAGTCTCTTGTATCGTGCTTCTATTCTGGCGCCTGACACAGGTAGGATCATTTCAAAAGAGCTGTGTGTCTTCAGAGAGGTTTGGGCAAACTTTTATACAAAAAGTTATCTGTCTATAATGACAGAGGTCCAGATGCTGCCTATCTATACAAAGCTTATCTATCTAAAAGAGCAGAAGTACACATATCATGCAGGTGTCCTTTGTCTTATCCAAAAGAGCATCTTGTCCAAGACTAACAGAAGTGAATCACTGACAAATCCTGTTATTCCTTCTCTATCCAAAGGCTGTCTGCCAACCCCTCTCCCCCTCCCTGCGTCCCAGCATTTCAGCTAACAAGCGGAAAATTCTTATCAACTCTGTGGTTCTGTTAATGAGACTTTTCTGTTCATCAGTTCCCCCCTTTCTCACAGCCAACAGTATATTCCTATACTATATTTTCTTAAGGCAAACTTTGGACCCAGGCTTTCTGAGCTATCTTTCCCATGCTGACACTTGTGGAAGTTACTCTCAGATGTAGTCACCCAGTCTGATGCCCCCCAAGTCCAATTCATTGAGGCTTCCCCAAATAAAGGGGTCCTCATTTGGCCTCGAGGAAGTTCAGTGCATATCCAACAGTTAGAGAGATTAGTTTGCAAAGCCAATTCTTGCCTAACGTGTAAGTACATATTGCCTTCCCATCCCTCAATTTCCTTGCTGTGCTGCAAAGATTTTGATAGGAATTTCTAGGTATTAACTACAGCCAGGGCAATCCTTCAAGTGCCCTAGGAACGCAGTGAAAACCTTTTGGGAATTGTTCCTGCTCTGGTACTCCTCAAGCTATGAGGAGCTCTTCAGGGCAGCTCCAAGGTTAGGTTTGGATTCTCCTGGAGTCTCACACAGAACGAGTCTCACGATTCCAGTGGTCTCATTTCATAGCTGCATTTTCTTCTCTCTGCCTAGGTGACAGGACGACCTCACTAATCAAGAGAGATAGCCTGAGCTCTGCAGGAACCTTGAACCCAAGCAGCCAGTGCCTTCTGTGAGTACAAGCTGTCCTTGCTCAACGTGGAAGTAGTTGAGAGCTGAAGCCAGACCACGCCTTAATTCCCTTAGCTTCCTCTTCTGCAGATTAAACAGTCCCAGTTCCTTCAGCCACTCCTCCTAAGGCTTGTTATCCAGACCCCTCACCAGCTTTGTGGCCCTTCTCTGGACTCACTCTCTCACAAGGGGTGTCCTGGGGAACACCACTTGTGCCCGGCCGGCCACCGGCTGGGTTTAACTCTGTTCCCCACCGCTCTTGGGGCCCAGCCATCCATCCTGTTCTGCTGTCCAGCAGTCCCTTTGAAAAAAAATCCATCTGAAAAAAGAAGTAGCAGAGAAGGAAAGTTGAAGCTGCAAGGATTGCAGTCCCCTCAGTTCTGGTTGTAGCCAGGTGGGGGTTGGTCTCTTCTCCCAGGCAAGCAGCACCAGAACAAGAGGACACAGTCTCAAGCTGTGCCAGGGGAGGTTTAGGCTGGATGTTAGGAAGTGGTTTACAGCTTGGCCAAAGACTCTTCTGATCCCTGTCTTCTGGTCGTGCCGGGTGCCAAGAAGGCCACTGGCAACCTGGCCAATATCAGGAACAGTGTGGCCAGCAGGAGCAGGGAGGTCATTCTGCCCCTGCACTTGGCACTGGTTAGGGCACACCTTGAGTCCCGTGTCCAGTTCTGGGCCCCTCCGTTTAAGCAAGACGTTGAGTTGCTGGAAGGAGTCCGGAGAAGGGCAACAAAGCTGGGGAGGGGTTTGGAGCACAGGCCTGTGAGGAGAGGCTGAGGGAGCTGGGGTTGCTTAGCCTGGAGAAGAGGAGGCTCAGGGGAGACCTTCTTGCTCTCTGCAACTCCCTGAAGGGAGGTTGTAGCCAGGTGGGGGTTGGTCTCTTCTTCCAGGCAAGCAGCACCAGAACAAGAGGACACAGTCTCAAGCTGTGGCAGGGGAGGTTTAGGCTAGAGGTTAGGAAGAGGTTCTGCACAGAGAGAGTGATGGCCCATTGGAGTGGGCTGCCCAGGGAGGTGGTGGAGTCACCATCTTTGGAGGTGTTCAGGAGGAGACTGGATAGGGTGCTTGGTTGCATGGTTTAGTTGATTAGGTGGTGTTGGATGATAGGTTGGACACGATGATCTTGAAGGTCTCTTCCAACCTGGTCCGGTCTATTCCATTCCATCACCATCTAATCAACTAAACCATGGCACTGAGTGCCTCATCCAGTCTCTTTCTAAACACTTCCAGTGATGGTGACTCCACCACCTCCCTGGGCAGCACATTCCAAAGGCCAATCTCTCTTTCATCCTGCTCTATTCTAGTCTGTGAAGATCTTCTTCCTAACATCCAGGTTTAATTGGTGAGAGCAACAGACTTGGTTGCTGCCACCCGCTGCTAAGGGGTCTGAGTGGCCCCCAAATGGGGTTTGGAGGCAGGTAAAGGTTTCTTTTGGCGTGTGAAGGGGTTTTGTGGGCATCTAGAAGGGGTGTGGAGCCCCCTGAAAGGGTCTGGGATAGTGTCAGGGGGTTCTGGGCTGGTCCACCAGCGGGTCTGGGGACATTAGAAGCGTCTGGGGGTACCTAAAACGGAGCTGGGCGTATCAGATGGGGGGTTTGGGTGACTCCAAAGGGGTTTTGTGGGCATCTAAGTTGGGGAATCTGTGGGGGTCCTGAAGGAGTTGGGGGGTTCTCAGTGAGGTTTTGGAGTCTCTATGGAGTGCCTGGAGTCTCCTGGAGTGCCTGTGCTTGAAACCCCCCCCAAAGGCCGTGCAGAGTGGTGCTCACAGTAGCTCTGCAAGTCTGCCATGGGCTCAGGAGGCTGTGGAGTGGTTAAACCTTTTCTTTTGCTCAAGCACAATCTTTCTGAATTCTTGGATTTTTTTTTTTTCCCAGGGTGATGTGAAACTGTCTGATTTTGGGCTAAGCACAGCTGTTCAGAAGTCTCAGAGACCTGAGCTCTACAGGAACTTCGCACACAAACCCCCAAGTGCTTTCTGTGAGTACAAGCTGTCCTTGTCCAGCATGGAGGTAGTTGAGAGCTGAAGCCAGACCACGCCATAATTCCCTCAGCTTCCTCTTCTGAAAAAAGAAGTAGCAGAGAAGGAAAGCTGAAGCTGCAAAGACTGCAGTCCCCTCAGTTCTGGTGGTACCCTCTGTGAGATCCTAAGCCACCTGAACTGAGCCGGTCAGGCAGCCAAGCTAGTGCAGCAGTGTCTTCTGGAGAGTTGATAGGAGCCAGTTCTGTGGGGTTTGTTGAAGGGAGTGGCCAGTCGTTCTACATGAACAATTGTCTTAGTGCTAGCAAGCAGGAGGCTCTGAAGTGTGGTACTTTGAGAGCTCCATTCATACTTGCCCTTCAGGAGGAGCCAGCTCTTTCATTGAAGGATCTTCCTGAGGTGTCCAAGTACAATTTCTGTTGACACTTTTCAGCTCTTACATCCAGGTTGCTGACAGAGGATGTTGGTTTGTGGGCCCTGGCAGCGACAGTTTTCCAAAGAGGAGCTCTAAGGCCAGCTGCAAGGTTAGGTTTGGATTCTCCTGGGGTGCCTGTTGTTCACAAAGTTCTTTGCTGTTGCAAAGCTGGGAGAAGTGTGAGGTTCAGCTGATGAAGTTTCTCTCTTTAGGAGTGTCTGCTCAGCCGTCCTCTTCCTGGATCTCGGAGCTTTGTCTCTCCCTGTTTGCGGTGCCCCGACAAGGACTTGTGCCGACACATCCTCGGGAAGCTGAAACCACCAAAGGGTTTAATGGGTTTGAGACAAAATTCACCCAACACCTTCTGCGGTGGTGTACGGGAAAGAGTCGGTAGGGGAAGCCGCAGGACAGCCTGCAGCAAAGCTCAGGACTTGTTCCCTCGCCTCTGCCTTCTGCACGTCTCCTCGTCGGCCGCCTGTGAGCGAGACGCTTCACCAGCTGGCTTGTTTGAAATCAGCAAAGTTATGGCATGGAAGTTATCTGGTAGGAGTCGTTGCTAAACAGATGCAGTTGAAGCTTTGTATCTTCCGTTCTCTCTACTAGTTATTCTAATCTTGCCCTGTTGGTTTAGCCCATCAGTTTTCATGTTCTCTTCATCTATTAGTAGCAGAAGAAAGGGCCCCTTGATTCCAGTATTTCTTGCTGTAGTTCAGAGGTAGAGTTGGAGTTGGCTTTCCCTCTGACCTTTTATACTTTTACTTTGTGTTAAGTGGAACCCAAAACTGAATAGGATACTTTGTGTAAAGCTTGAGCAGCCCTTAACTTTCGAATTATTATACTGCATGCACTACTGCTTTGCAACATTCACAGGACTGTGGTGGTGTCAGACGGTTCACTTGCATTTAGCTCCTCAGGGGCCAGGCCTTCCTTTGGGCTGATAGTCTTGGCCAAAGCTGCAATGTTCAGTCCTTGCTGTGAAAGGCAGGAGGTTCATCAGGAGGTTTCCTTTCTGAGGAGGTTCCCCTCAGAAAGGAAACTGGTGACATGGTCACAAGTGATGAGGAAAAGGCTGAGGTGCTTAATAACTTCTTTACCTCAGTCTTCACTGCAAGGGCCTCTAGCCACACTCCTGATGTTATGGAAGTCAAAGCCAGGGACGGGGAGGAAGAACTGCCCATTGTAAGTGCAGATCAGGTTCGTGATCACCTGAAGAACCTGAAAGTGTTCAAGTCCATGGGACCCGACGGGATACACCCACGGGTGCTGAGAGAACTGGCAGAGGAGGTTGCTAAACCCCTCTCTATTATATTTCAAAAGTCATGGCAGTCTGGGGCAGTCCCCACAGACTGGAAAAGGGGAAACATTGCCCCCATCTTCAAAAAGGGCAAGAAGGAGTAACCAGGGAACTCCAGGCCAGTCAGTCTCACCTCTGTGCCCGGAAAGATCATGGAGCAGATCCTCCTGGAGTCACTACTCGCTCAAAAGAATAGTGAAGAGGTGATTGGGAACAGTCAGCATGGCTTTGCCAAGGGCAAATCCTGCCTGACCAACCTGGTGGCCTTCTATGAGCAGGTGACAAAATTAATAGCTGAGGGGCGAGCAACTGATGTCGTTTACCTGGACCTGAGCAAAGCCTTCGACACTGTCCCGCACCACATCCTGGTCTCCAGGCTGGTGACACATGGGTGTGATGGGTGACCACTGGATGGATAAGGAACTGGCTTGATGGCCGCAGCCAAAGAGTGGCTGTCAATGGCTCCATGTCCCAGGGGAGGCCAGGGACAAGCAGAGTCCCTCAGGGATCACTCCTGGAACCAGGCTTGTTCAACATCTCTGTGGGTGCCATGGACAGTGGCATTGAGTGCACCCTCAGCAAGTTTGCTGATGACACCAAGCTGTGTGGTGCAGCAGACACGCTGGAGGGAAGGGAGGCCATCCAGAGGGACCTTGACAGGCTGGAGAGGTGGGCACAAGCCAACCTCATGAAGTTCAATAAGAGCAAGTGCAGGGTCCTGCATCTGGGTCGAGGCAATCCCAGGCACAAATCCAGGCTGGGCAGTGACTGGCTGGAAAGTAGCCCTGAGGAGAGAGACTTGGGGGTGCTGGTGGACAAAAAGCTCAACATGAGCTCTCAATGTGCACTTGCAGCCCGCAAGGCCAATCAGATCCTGGGCTGCATCAGGAGAAGTGTGGCTAGCAGGTCGAGGGAGGTGATCCTCCCCCTCTGCTCAGCCCTGGTGAGACCCCACCTGGAGTACTGTGTCCAGTTCTGGAGCCCCTATGACAAGAGGGATGTGGAGGTGCTGGAACGTGTCCAGAGAAGGGCCACGAGGATGATCAGAGGGCTGGAGCACCTCTCCTATGAGGGCAGACTGAAGGAGTTGGGGCTGTTCAGTCTGCAGAAGAGAGGGCTCCGAGGTGACCTAATTGTGGCCTTCCAGTATCTGAAAGGGGCCTACAGGAAGGCTGGGGAAGTTTGCTTTATTTTGTGCCTTTTTGGGGGTGAATCAAAGGGAGTGGGGGGATTGTGGGTGGGCTGGTTCTGCCACGTGGGGCAGGGGGCTGCTGCAGCAGAGGAGCAGGTGAGCGAGGGCTGGGGGCCCCCCCCTAAAGTGCTGAAAATTCTCCGAGGGGACCACACTATCTTTAAAAGTGTAAGTACTGGGGTGAGGCGAGGCGGAGGCAAACCTCTGGTTTGCAGCTGGAGAGGGAGGGCTTGGAGTGACTGGTGCGTAAGAAAGCTTTGGAAACGACCCCTGTCTGCCCTCTCTGCTTCTAAAAGGCTTTTAGCATTGGAAAATAAAAGCCAGGTGGGGGCCCGGCTGCTGCCCACGCCCAGGGAGGTGCTCAGTGCTGCCACCCTGTGTGTAAGGGCCGGCAGTGCAGCCGTGCCGCGGCGTGTGCCGCCCCGGGGGAGCTCAATGTTGCCATCCGGTGTGTAACGGCCGGCAGTGCTGGCGGAACGAACGTTTTTCTGACAGCTCTTGGAGGAACGTTTCTGTACAGGTGTTCCCCAGGGCTCCTCAGCTGCTCAGAACTCAACGTGTTGTCTTGGAGGGGAATAAAACCCATGGAACGCTGAGCGTGAGGTCACAACGCAGGCACCGCCCCCCCCAGCGTGGCGCCGACCCCCCAGCGTGGCGCCGCCCCCCCCAGCGTGGCGCCGCCCCCCCCAGCGTGGCACCGCCCCCCCCAGCGTGGCACCGCCCCCCCCAGCGTGGCACCGCCCCCCCCAGCGTGGCACCGCCCCCCCAGCGTGGCACCGCCCCCCCCAGCGTGGCACCGCCCCCCCCAGCGTGGCACCGCCCCCCCCAGCGTGGCACCGCCCCCCCCAGCGTGGCACCGCCCCCCCCAGCGTGGCACCGCCCCCCCCAGCGTGGCACCGCCCCCCCCAGCGTGGCACCGCCCCCCCCAGCGTGGCACCGCCCCCCCCAGCGTGGCACCGCCCCCCCCAGCGTGGCACCGCCCCCCCAGCGTGGCACCGCCCCCCCAGCGTGGCACCGCCCCCCCCAGCGTGGCACCGCCCCCCCCAGCGTGGCACCGCCCCCCCCAGCGTGGCACCGCCCCCCCCAGCGTGGCACCGCCCCCCCCAGCGTGGCACCGCCCCCCCCAGCGTGGCACCGCCCCCCCCAGCGTGGCACCGCCCCCCCCAGCGTGGCACCGCCCCCCCCAGCGTGGCACCGCCCCCCCCAGCGTGGCACCGCCCCCCCCAGCGTGGCACCGCCCCCCCCCAGCGTGGCACCGCCCCCCCCCAGCGTGGCACCGCCCCCCCCAGCGTGGCACCGCCCCCCCCAGCGTGGCACCGCCCCCCTCAGCGTGGCACCGCCCCTCCAGCCTGAACCCCACCCCCCAGCTTGGCACCGCCCTCAACAACATGGCGCCAGATGCTTTAAAGTGGCTTAGTGCAGGGTTGTGGCTGGTAGAGGTTGGAGCTCTTCTGGTCTCTGCTGCTTTGGGGGGTTTCTCTATAGCAGCCGCTGGAGCTGCGCGGGGCTTGGGGGGGTGGCCACCGGCGGGGCAGCGCGGGGCTTTTGGGGGGGGAGGGGGGCGTGTCCGGGCTTGGCCGGCGGGGCTCTGCGGGGGTGGCGGCTGCTGCCTCAACCGTACCCAGAGGCCCCGTGGGAGCTCAATGCTGCCACCCTGTGTGTAATGGCCGGCAGTGCAGCCGTGCCGCGGCGTGTGCCGCCCCGGGGGAGCTCAATGCTGCCACCCGGTGTGTAATGGCCGGCAGTGCAGCCGTGCCGCGGCGTATACCGCCCCGGGGGAGCTCAGTGCTCAACCCTGTGTGTAATGGCCGGCAGTGCAGCCGTGCCGCGGCGTATACCGCCCCGTGGGAGGTCAGTGCTCAACCCGGTGTGTAATGGCCGGCAGTGCAGCCGTGCCGCGGCGTGTGCCGCCCTGGGGGAGCTAATTTCTGCAGCCTAACTGCGCTGAATGCTCGACAATTCTTAGGGGAAGAGCGGAGGGCGGAGAGCTTGACTCGAGCGTCGCTATGGATCCGGCGCCTGCGCCCTAGCCCGGCTCTGCTCGCGCCAGGGGGGCAGCGTCCCGGTGGTCGCTATGGACACGGCGCCTGCGCCGCAGCGGGTCCGGTCCCGGTGTCGCTGCCGGCCCGGGACTCCCAGGTGTGTTCCTTCCGGCGTCTGAAGGTGGTCTGGGGCCATCGGCAGGGCTTTTGGGGGTGACGGAGGAGGTCTTGGGGACACCTAAAAGGGTCTGGGGATACGTAAAGTTCTCGTGGGGCCATCGGAAAGGGTCAAGGGTCGTGGGGAGGCAGCTGGGCACCTCCGACGGACCCTTTGGGAGGTCTCTGCAGGCTCCCGTGGGAGCTGGGGGTGTCTCGGGGTGGGTTTGGGTTTGGGTTTGTGCTGCAAACAGCGTTGATAATGACTTAGAGAAAGACACACAAGAGACTCAGTAAGTCTCTTGTATCGTGCTTCTATTCTGGCGCCTGACACAGGTAGGATCATTTCAAAAGAGCTGTGTGTCTTCAGAGAGGTTTGGGCAAACTTTTACACAAAAAGTTATCTGTCTATAATGACAGAGGTCCAGATGCTGCCTATCTATACAAAGCTTATCTATCTAAAAGAGCAGAAGTACACATATCATGCAGGTGTCCTTTATCGTATACAAAAGAGCATCTTGTCCAAGACTAACAGAAGTGAATCACTGACAAATCCTGTTATTCCTTCTCTATCCAAAGGCTGTCTGCCAACCCCTCTCCCCCTCCCTGCGTCCCAGCATTTCAGCTAACAAGCGGAAAATTCTTATCAACTCTGTGGTTCTGTTAATGAGACTTTTCTGTTCATCAGTTCCCCCCTTTCTCACAGCCAACAGTATATTCCTATACTATATTTTCTTAAGGCAAACTTTGGACCCAGGCTTTCTGAGCTATCTTTCCCATGCTGACACTTGTGGAAGTTACTCTCAGATGTAGTCACCCAGTCTGATGCCCCCCAAGTCCAATTCATTGAGGCTTCCCCAAATAAAGGGGTCCTCATTTGGCCTCGAGGAAGTTCAGTGCATATCCAACAGTTAGAGAGATTAGTTTGCAAAGCCAATTCTTGCCTAACGTGTAAGTACATATTGCCTTCCCATCCCTCAATTTCCTTGCTGTGCTGCAAAGATTTTGATAGGAATTTCTAGGTATTAACTACAGCCAGGGCAATCCTTCAAGTGCCCTAGGAATGCAGTGAAAACCTTTTGGGAATTGTTCCTGCTCTGGTACTCCTCAAGCTATGAGGAGCTCTTCAGGGCAGCTCCAAGGTTAGGTTTGGATTCTCCTGGAGTCTCACACAGAACGAGTCTCACGATTCCAGTGGTCTCATTTCATAGCTGCATTTTCTTCTCTCTGCCTAGGTGACAGGACGACCTCACTAATCAAGAGAGATAGCCTGAGCTCTGCAGGAACCTTGAACCCAAGCAGCCAGTGCCTTCTGTGAGTACAAGCTGTCCTTGCTCAACGTGGAAGTAGTTGAGAGCTGAAGCCAGACCACGCCTTAATTCCCTTAGCTTCCTCTTCTGCAGATTAAACAGTCCCAGTTCCTTCAGCCACTCCTCCTAAGGCTTGTTATCCAGACCCCTCACCAGCTTTGTGGCCCTTCTCTGGACTCACTCTCTCACAAGGGGTGTCCTGGGGAACACCACTTGTGCCCGGCCGTCCACCGGCTGGGTTTAACTCTGTTCCCCACCGCTCTTGGGGCCCAGCCATCCATCCTGTTCTGCTGTCCAGCAGTCCCTTTGAAAAACAATCCATCTGAAAAAAGAAGTAGCAGAGAAGGAAAGTTGAAGCTGCAAGGATTGCAGTCCCCTCAGTTCTGGTTGTAGCCAGGTGGGGGTTGGTCTCTTCTCCCAGGCAAGCAGCACCAGAACAAGAGGACACAGTCTCAAGCTGTGCCAGGGGAGGTTTAGGCTGAATGTTAGGAAGTGGTTTACAGCTTGGCCAAAGACTCTTCTGATCCCTGTCTTCTGGTCGTGACCAGCAGCGTGCACGGGTGGCCAAGAAGGCCACTGGCAACCTGGCCAATATCAGGAACAGTGTGGCCAGCAGGAGCAGGGAGGTCATTCTGCCCCTGCACTTGGCACTGGTTAGGGCACACCTTGAGTCCCGTGTCCAGTTCTGGGCCCCTCCGTTTAAGCAAGACGTTGAGTTGCTGGAAGGAGTCCGGAGAAGGGCAACAAAGCTGGGGAGGGGTTTGGAGCACAGGCCTGTGAGGAGAGGCTGAGGGAGCTGGGGTTGCTTAGCCTGGAGAAGAGGAGGCTCAGGGGAGACCTTCTTGCTCTCTGCAACTCCCTGAAGGGAGGTTGTAGCCAGGTGGGGGTTGGTCTCTTCTTCCAGGCAAGCAGCACCAGAACAAGAGGACACAGTCTCAAGCTGTGGCAGGGGAGGTTTAGGCTAGAGGTTAGGAAGAGGTTCTGCACAGAGAGAGTGATGGCCCATTGGAATGGGCTGCCCAGGGAGGTGGTGGAGTCACCATCTTTGGAGGTGTTCAGGAGGAGACTGGATAGGGTGCTTGGTTGCATGGTTCAGTTGATTAGGTGGTGTTGGATGATAGGTTGGACACGATGATCTTGAAGGTCTCTTCCAACCTGGTCCGGTCCATTCCATTCCATCACCATCTAATCAACTAAACCATGGCACTGAGTGCCTCATCCAGTCTCTTTCTAAACACTTCCAGTGATGGTGACTCCACCACCTCCCTGGGCAGCACATTCCAAAGGCCAATCTCTCTTTCAACCTGCTCTATTCTATTCTATGAAGACCTTCTTCCTAACATCCAGGTTTAATTGGTGAGAGCAACAGACTTGGTTGCTGCCACCCGCTGCTAAGGGGTCTGAGTGGCCCCCAAATGGGGTTTGGAGGCAGGTAAAGGTTTCTTTTGGCATGTGAAGGGGTTTTGTGGGCATCTAGAAGGGGTGTGGAGCCCCCTGAAAGGGTCTGGGATAGTGTCAGGGGGTTCTGGGCTGGTCTACCAGCGGGTCTGGGGACATTAGAAGCGTCTGGGGGTACCTAAAACAGATCTGGGCGTATCAGATGGGGGGTTTGGGTGCATCCAAAGGGGTTTTGTGGGCATCTAAGTTGGGGAGTCTGGGGGGGTCCTGAAGGAGTTGGGGGGTTCTCCTCAAGCTATGAGCAGACACACAGACAGTTGTTAACGGACTTTCTTTGATCATTCCAGGACTGGTGTGCTGGGACTGGCAGGATCTTCCTGAGCTGTCCACGTACAGTTTCTGTCGACACTCTTCAGCTCGTACATCCGGTTTGCTGACAGAGGGTGTGGGGTTTGTGGGGCCCGGCAGCGAGACTTTTCCAAAGAGGAGCTCTTCAGGGCAGCTCCAAGGTTAGGTTTGGATTCTCCTGGAGTCTCACACAGAACGAGTCTCACGATTCCAGTGGTCTCATTTCATAGCTGCATTTTCTTCTCTCTGCCTAGGTGACAGGACGACCTCACTAATCAAGAGAGATAGCCTGAGCTCTGCAGGAACCTTGAACCCAAGCAGCCAGTGCCTTCTGTGAGTACAAGCTGTCCTTGCTCAACGTGGAACTAGTTGAGAGCTGAAGCCAGACCATACCTTAATTCCCTCAGCTTCCTCTTCTGCAGATTAAACAGTCCCAGTTCCTTCAGCCACTCCTCCTAAGGCTTGTTATCCAGACCCCTCACCAGCTTTGTGGCCCTTCTCTGGACTCACTCTCTCACAAGGGGTGTCCTGGGGAACACCACTTGTGCCCGGCCGGCCACCGGCTGGGTTTAACTCTGTTCCCCACCGCTCTTGGGGCCCAGCCATCCATCCTGTTCTGCTGTCCAGCAGTCCCTTTGAAAAACAATCCATCTGAAAAAAGAAGTAGCAGAGAAGGAAAGCTGAAGCTGCAAGGATTGCAGTCCCCTCAGTTCTGGTTGTAGCCAGGTGGGGGTTGGTCTCTTCTCCCAGGCAAGCAGCACCAGAACAAGAGGACACAGTCTCAAGCTGTGCCAGGGGAGGTTTAGGCTGGATGTTAGGAAGAAGGTCTTCATAGAATAGAATAGAGCAGGTTGAAAGAGAGATTGGCCTTTGGAATGTGCTGCTCAGGGAGGTGGTGCCCAGGGAGTCACCATCACTGGAAGTGTTTAGAAAGAGACTGGATGAGGCACTCAGTGCCGTGGTTTAGTTGATTAGATGGTGTTGGAATGGAATGGAACGGAATAGAATAGAATAGACCAGACCGAGTTGGAAGAGACCTTCAAGATCATCGTGTCCAACCTATCATCCAACACCACCTAATCAACTAAACCAAGCAACCAGGCACCCTATCCAGTCTCCTCCTGAACACCTCCAAAGATGGTGACTCCACCACCACCCTGGGCAGCCCATTCCAATGGGCCATCACTCTCTCCGTGCAGAACCTCTTCCTAACCTCTAGCCTAAACCTCCCCTGGTGCAGCCTGAGACTGTGTCCTCTTGCTGGGCCTGGTGATGATCAAAGTTCTTTTCCAAGCTGCTTACTCCTGTTTGGTTTTATTCTCCTGCATGAATTGTCAGTTCAAAGCACTCGAGAGAAATGGTGTGATGGCTGTGCTGCCAAGCATCAGACTGGGGACCGAAAGACAACCTCCTGTGGATCGATGTACCGGGATATTCCAGGAACCTCTGTGCTGCCACAGACCTGGACTTAAACTCGTTCCAGATGCCGCGGTGTGTTCCACATGACAATCGCACTCGGCACGTGAAGAGTGGCCAAGAGACTTCCCTTGTTTCCTTTGTGGAAGGCTTTTGTGTGTCCCCCGGCCCCGGGGGCCGTGTTCCTCTCGGGCAGGCTGAGGACGAGGCTGCCCTCGGCAGCAGGCGTGCCGCAAGCGGAGCGGCGAAGCTGTGTTCCTGGCAGTTCTCTCTCCGCCTGGATCAGGACGAAGGTGCCGGCCGACAAGGACTTGCACTGACACAGGGTCAGAGAGCTGAGAGCACCAAAGGGTTTAATTGGTGAGAGCAACAGACTTGGTTGCTGCCACCCGCTGCTAAGTGGCCCCCACGTGGGGTTTGGAGGCAGGTAAAGGTTTCTTTTGGCGTGTGAAGGGGTTTTGTGGGCATCTAGAAGGGGTGTGGAGCCCCCTGAAAGGGTCTGGGATAGTGTCAGGGGGTTCTGGGCTGGTCCACCAGCGGGTCTGGGGACATTGGAAGCATCTGGGGGTACCTAAAGTGGAGCTGGGTGTTTCAGATGGGGGGTTTGGGTGCAACCAAAGGGGTTTTGTGGGCATCTAAGTTGGAGAATCTGTGGGGGTCCTGAAGGAGTTGGGGGGTTCTCAGTGAGGTTTTGGAGTCTCTATGGAGTCCCTGTTGTATCTTGGGTCTGCTGTGGGATTGGTAGTGACTGGGTGCTCCGGTTTTGGTGGCTCCAGGGCAGCAGGTACCCACAGGGCTGTGCCTTGCTTTATGTTCCCCAGCTGTGGGCCAAGCAGGAGCCCCAGGGGAAGGGAATTTCAGCATGTGGCGGGTGATAGTGGAGGCGACTTCCTGACAAAATGGCTTTGGGGGTTTGGTTAGGTCTTGTTTTTATGGTTGACTCACTCTTGCTTTCTTTCCTTTTTTTTCAGGGAGCTTAACTGCTTTGCCTGAGGACCAGTTGCAGATTTGTATTCGGCCTCAGCCACAAGCCCTGACACGGAGCGGGGTGCTTTGGTGTCAGAATGTGGAGCTGTTGGAAACCAAATTGCTCACTGAAAAAAAGAAAAGGAATAATTTGTCATAAAAAAATCCCCACAGTTCCTGTAAGCTTTCGAGTTCCTACTTAATAATATAAAGCAGTTTGTGGTTTGGTTGGTTTGGTTTTTTTCTTGTTGTGCTGCAAAGATTTTGATAGGAATTTCTAGGTATTAACTACAGCCAGAGCAAGCCTCTACTTGCCCTGGGAACGCAGTGAAAACCTTTTGGGAATTGGTTCTGCTCTGTTACTCCTCAAGCTATGAGCAGACACACAGGCAGTTGTTAACAGAGTTTCTTTGTGCATTCCAGGTCCGGTGTGTTCAGACCGGCAGGATCTTCCTGGGCCATCCGATTACGGTTTCCGTTGACACTTTTCAGCCCTTACATCCGGTTTGCCGACAGAGGACGTTGGTTTGTGGGCCCTGGCAGCGACAGTTTTCCAAAGAGGAGCTCTAAGGCCAGCTGCAAGGTTAGGTTTGGATTCTCCTGGGGTGCCTGTGCTTGAAAGCCCCCCAGAGGCCGTGCAGAGTGGTGCTCGCAGTAGCTCTGTGCAAGTCTGCCATGGGCTCAGGAGGCCAGTATCTAGAGAGAGGGAAGGACAGAGACACTTCTAAGACAGTTTTAAAGAAATAATTATGAGAAGAGGCAAATTAATTCTGGGGACTCATGTGATATATCTGTTCAAGAGAAAAAAAAATGAAGGAGGTTTCTGACCATAACCAGGCTGACAAAGCACAGTAATGTGGTTTCCTATGGGATTCAACTCCTCCTGCATTGCACAGGACACTTCAACAGCTGTCCTGACAAGCTCTAAGTAATGAACTTAATCCACCCTGTGCGAGCAATGGGGCAAAAGATTACAAAATCCATGTATGCAGTTGAGATGTGTTACGTTGGGACGCCCAGGATACAGCTCATCAAGCTCTCCTAGTGTTTAGACGCAAGATGGAAGAAGGAAGGGGGAAGACAGAGCAGAAGGTCTATTTAAATATGAAACTCCTAGGCTGAAAGAAAAGAAAAACATTTTAAAGAGCACTCAGTGAGACTCTGTCACCAGCATAGCTAATCACAGAATCACTGAGTGTTAGGGGTTGGAAGGGACCCCAAAATAGCATCCGGTCCAACCCCTGTGCCAGTGCAGGATCACCTGGGGCGGGTTTTGAATGTCTCCAGAGACTCCACTAACTCTCTGGGCAGCCTGCTCCAGGGCTCTGGCACACACAGTGAAAAGGTTTTCCCTTCTGTTCCTGTGGAACTTCCTCCTTTTATTCGTCGGACGCAGCGAAGCCGCTGGGTCGTGTTGCTGCGGCAAGGTGACCCACCCTGTAGTTCAGGGCCTGGGTCTGTGCCTTCATGGCAGCCTGTTCCCTTGGCACCCTGTCAGCTTAACAGCCCTGTGCTCGGGGCCTGTGTGACGAGTTGTGGAGCCCTCCATCCCCCTTCTGTCCCCAGCAGCAGCCCAAGGTCCCTGTAAGCAGGGCTGGGGAGGCTGCTTTAGGCAGCTAACAGGAACCAACCTTGCCTGGCCCTTAGGGGGCTGAGGTCAGTCCCTGGGCTCCCGAAGAGGTGGTGTTGCGCTGCTGCCAGGAGGGCCGGCCCGTAGGTGGGGCACGGGCCAGAGCCTGTGGCTCTCTGTGGGGCTTTTTGGGAGTGCTGCTGAGGCCTCACTCTGTCCTGTTGGCATCCTTTGTCAGGGTAGCCAGATCCTAGGCCTGATGTCTATCGTTAGCTCAATCGCAGAATTTGCTCGTCTGCTGTTCCTGTCCGTAAATTTTTGCCAGTGCTTCTGTAATAAAAAGGTTTTTATTTCTCCTGTAACTTGCAAGCTGGTGACCTCCTTAGGAGCACCACTGTGTTGTTCACAAAGTTCTTTGCTGTTGCAAAGCTGGGAGAAGTGTGAGGTTCAGCTGATGAAGTTTCTCTCTTTAGGAGTGTCTGCTCAGCCGTCCTCTTCCTGGATCTCGGAGCTTTGTCTCTCCCTGTTTGCGGTGCCCCGACAAGGACTTGTGCCGACACATCCTCGGGAAGCTGAAACCACCAAAGGGTTTAATGGGTGAGAGCAAAGCTCAGCTGTGTGCTGAAGCTGCAAACCTTGCCCAGAAGGCTGTCCCCGGCTCGGGGTGATAAAAAGAACAGGAGCGTAGCCGCTCGGCTGTCTTTCCTTCTGTGATGCCACAGCGGGGTGGGCGAGGATACAGCAGAGGAGCAGTGAGGGAGGGGTGAGGGCAGCCTCCCACAAAGGCTGCTTGCAGACCTGAAATGCCAAATGTTTGAAATGCCAGGACGTTCTTGGAGGGGAGGGAAAGCCCCGGGCAAGTGTAAGAGTGAGTGTGAGGTGTTCCAGCAGAGGAACAGCGGTGCTGCTTATTGAGAGATTGCAGAAGGGCAGTGATTTGTGTGCAGAAAGGCCTTGACGTGACCCCCCTCTGTTCTGTAGAAAGGCTTCTAGAGGAGAAAAGCACATCCTGAGCAGAGCCACGGGGGGGTGTGGGGTGTGGTTTGAAGCAGAAATAGCAACTGTCTCTCAATTAAAACAGTGGATTGTCTTTCGTGTGTGTGTGTGGTGTGCTGTTTTTTCATTGACTGGAAAAAGCTCTGCAGGGAGACCAGCTGATCTGCTCCCGAGGCACAGCAGCACCGGACCTGCTGAGCGCTGGGGGCCTGTTAAGGAGGGTCTGCTGTCATCTGAAGTGGGCTTGGGGGTATGAAAGGGGAATTTGGGGGCATGTGAAGGGTTCTGGGAGCATCTAGAGGTGTCTGGGGACCTCTGGAGGGGCTCCTGGGTCATGTCTGGAGGGTCAGGGAGGAGTGGGGGGGTCTGTGCCTCAGTGTGGTTTCGGGGTCTCTGTGTCAGGTCCCCACAGCGTGTGGGTTGCTGTGTGGCACTGCTGGAGTCTCGGTGTCCCTAGCGCCGCTGACTCTTCTGCTCACTGCTCCCACCTTGTGGGCACGGCCAGGTACTGCTTGCTGTCGCCTGCTGCCAAGGGTGTGAGTGGCCTCTGCAGGGAGGCGCAGAGAGGTATTCTGGGGCGTCTAGAGGGGCTTTGTGGGCATCGAGAGGTGTCTGGCGGCCTCTGGAGGGTCTCCGGGGGGGTCTCTGGAGGGTCCTGAAGCAGCTGAGGGGGCGGGGAGTGGTGGTGCTGTGTTAGAGGTCTCGGGGGGGTTCCAGGGTTTGGGGTCCCGCAGGATTGGGGTGGTCTCACCCCGGTATTGGGTGTCCTGCAGTCCCAGGGTCCCCCAGCCACATCTCCCCCGGCATCTCAAGGCGAGCTGCGAGCACCTCAAGGGCCTTAGAGGGTGAGAAAGGAGGGCTGGGGGCATGTAGACGGAAGTGAGGGCACCAAGACGGCACCGTCCTCCCCGTGACAGCGCCTGCCCTTCCCAAGATGGCGCCGCCCTACCCGTGACAGCGCCTGCCCTTCCCAAGATGGCGTCGATCTCCCCGTGACAGCGCCTGCCCTTTCCAAGATGGCGTCGCCCTCCCCGTGACAGCGCCTGCCCTTCCCAAGATGGCGCCGCCCTCGCCCCGTCGGCTCCGACCTAGCCAGCGTAATCCTCGTCCCCTCTGCTTTCTCCGCTCCGCATCAGCTCAGTGTGGACTCTGCTGCTCTCTGGAGTTGCTCTGTGCCTGCTGCAGGACTCTGCTATGGGTTTGAGGGTGGGCGGCAGCGAGGGGGGGGGCCGAGAAACACCAGCGGCGGGGGGGGGGGGGGTGGGTGTCGATTTGCCGCGGTCGGGAGCAGTCTACTCCCAGTTCACGAGCTGTTCTCCTGTCTCTCCCAGCTCTTGCAGGCTGACCCCAATGCCCTCAGACTCGCCCAGCGATCCCAGGGTGAACCCGGCAGCACCCAGACTCGCCCAGCGATCGTCACGTGATTAGGGGCCGCGCAAAGGAGGGGCGGGGAGCAGAGAAAGCGGCGGCGGCGCCCAGCCTCCAGCCACGCCCGCTGGAACATGCTTTCCAATTAGTACGCTACCTCTTAGGTTTCCAACCTGGGTATTCAAAGAACGCCGAGGAAAGTGGGGGCAGGTGCTTTTGCCAGGCAGCCTCCAATGAGCAGGCCCGGGGCAACGAGGAGGTGGCAGCAGCCAGCACATGCAGGCATTTCCAGGGGCTCAGCCTGTGCTTCCGCTTCCTTTTCTTCAGCACAGGAGTTCGGTTTGGCTGTCCAGAGCCTTGCTCTGCACCCGAATGCCGTACCGAGCGTGAGGGAAAGATGAAGCAACACCCACGTAGGCACCCAGGGAAAAAGCGGAGGTTGTCTTAGGAGCCGGTTTGAGACAAAATTCACCCAACTCCTTCTGCGGTGGTGTACGGGAAAGAGTCGGTAGGGGAAGCCGCAGGACAGCCTGCAGCAAAGCTCAGGACTTGTTCCCTCGCCTCTGCCTTCTGCACGTCTCCTCGTCGGCCGCCTGTGAGCGAGACGCTTCACCAGCTGGCTTGTTTGAAATCAGCAAAGTTATGGCATGGAAGTTATCTGGTAGGAGTCGTTGCTAAACAGATGCAGTTGAAGCTTTGTATCTTCCGTTCTCTCTACTAGTTATTCTAATCTTGCCCTGTTGGTTTAGCCCATCAGTTTTCATGTTCTCTTCATCTATTAGTAGCAGAAGAAAGGGCCCCTTGATTCCAGTATTTCTTGCTGTAGTTCAGAGGTAGAGTTGGCTTTCCCTCTGACCTTTTATACTTTTACTTTGTGTTAAGTGGAACCCAAAACTGAATAGGATACTTTGTGTAAAGCTTGAGCAGCCCTTAACTTTCCAATTATTATACCGCATGCACTACTGCTTTGCAACATTCACAGGACTGTGGTGGTGTCAGATAGTTCACTTGCATTTAGTTCCTCAGGGCCCAGGCCTTCCTTTGGGCTGATGGTCTTGGCCAAAGCTGCAATGTTCAGTCCTTGCTGTGAAAGGCAGGAGGTGCTGGCTGGGCAGTTTGCTTTATTTTGTGCCTTTTTGGGGGCGACTCAAAGGGAGTGGGGGGATTGTGGGTGGGCTGGTTCTGCCACGTGGGGCAGGGGGCTGCTGCAGCAGAGGAGCAGGTGAGCGAGGGCTGGGGGCCCCCCCCTAAAGTGCTGAAAATTCTCCGAGGGGACCACACTATCTTTAAAAGTGTAAGTACTGGGGTGAGGCGAGGCGGAGGCAAACCTCTGGTTTGCAGCTGGAGAGGGAGGGCTTGGAGTGACTGGTGCGTAAGAAAGCTTTGGAAACGACCCCTGTCTGCCCTCTCTGCTTCTAAAAGGCTTTTAGCATTGGAAAATAAAAGCCAGGTGGGGGCCCGGCTGCTGCCCACGCCCAGGGAGGTGCTCAGTGCTGCCACCCGGTGTGTAACGGCCGGCAGTGCAGCCGTGCCGCGGCGTGTGCCGCCCCGGGGGAGCTCAATGCTGCCACCCTGTGTGTAAGGGCCGGCAGTGCAGCCGTGCCGCGGCGTGTGCCGCCCCGGGGGAGCTCAATGTTGCCATCCGGTGTGTAACGGCCGGCAGTGCTGGCGGAACGAACGTTTTTCTGACAGCTCTTGGAGGAACGTTTCTGTACAGGTGTTCCCCAGGGCTCCTCAGCTGCTCAGAACTCAACGTGTTGTCTTGGAGGGGAATAAAACCCATGGAACGCTGAGCGTGAGGTCACAACGCAGGCACCGCCCCCCCCAGCGTGGCACCGCCCCCCCAGCGTGGCACCGCCCCCCCCAGCGTGGCACCGCCCCCCCCAGCGTGGCACCGCCCCCCCCAGCGTGGCACCGCCCCCCCAGCGTGGCACCGCCCCCCCAGCGTGGCACCGCCCCCCCAGCGTGGCACCGCCCCCCCCAGCGTGGCACCGCCCCCCCAGCGTGGCACCGCCCCCCCCAGCGTGGCACCGCCCCCCCCAGCGTGGCACCGCACCCCCCCAGCGTGGCACCGCACCCCCCCAGCGTGGCACCGCCCCCCCCAGCGTGGCACCGCCCCCCCCAGCGTGGCACCGCCCCCCCCAGCGTGGCACCGCCCCCCCCAGCGTGGCACCGCCCCCCCCAGCGTGGCACCGCCCCCCCCCAGCGTGGCACCGCCCCCCCCCAGCGTGGCACCGCCCCCCCCAGCGTGGCACCGCCCCCCCCAGCGTGGCACCGCCCCCCCCAGCGTGGCACCGCCCCCCCCAGCGTGGCACCGCCCCCCCCAGCGTGGCACCGCCCCCCCCAGCGTGGCACCGCCCCCCCCAGCGTGGCACCGCCCTCAATAACATGGCGCCAGATGCTTTAAAGTGGCTCAGTGCAGGGTTGTGGCTGGTAGAGGTTGGAGCTCTTCTGCTGTGTCCCAGGTCAGTGCCAGTCTCTGCTGCTTTGGGGGGTTTCTCTATAGCAGCCGCTGGAGCTGCGCGGGGCTTGGGGGGGTGGCCACCGGCGGGGCAGCGCGGGGCTTTTGGGGGGGAGAGGGGGGCGTGTCCGGGCTTGGCCGGCGGGGCTCTGCGGGGGTGGCGGCTGCTGCCTCAACCGTACCCAGAGGCCCCGTGGGAGCTCAATGCTGCCACCCTGTGTGTAATGGCCGGCAGTGCAGCCGTGCCGCGGCGTGTGCCGCCCTGGGGGAGCTAATTTCTGCAGCCTAACTGCGCTGAATGCTCGAAAATTCTTAGGGGAAGAGCGGAGGGCGGAGAGCTTGACTCGAGCGTCGCTATGGATCCGGCGCCTGCGCCCTAGCCC
Organism: Melanerpes formicivorus; assembly: GCF_026170545.1. NCBI lineage: Eukaryota > Metazoa > Chordata > Aves > Piciformes > Picidae > Melanerpes > Melanerpes formicivorus. The sequence goes on from NW_027142943.1 coordinate 104,792, forward strand.
GGCTCTGCTCGCGCCAGGGGGGCAGCGTTCCGGTGGTCGCTATGGATACGGCGCCTGCGCCGCAGCGGGTCCGGTCCCGGTGTCGCTGCCGGCCCGGGACTCCCAGGTGTGTTCTTTCCGGCGTCTGAAGGTGGTCTGGGGCCATCGGCAGGGCTTTTGGGGGTGACGGAGGAGGTCTTGGGGACACCTAAAAGGGTCTGGGGATACGTAAAGTTCTCGTGGGGCCATCGGAAAGGGTCAAGGGTCGTGGGGAGGCAGTTGGGCACCTCCGACGGACCCTTTGGGAGGTCTCTGCAGGCTCCCGTGGGAGCTGGGGGTGTCTCGGGGTGGGTTTGGGTTTGGGTTTGTGCTGCAAACAGCGTTGATAATGACTTAGAGAAAGACACACAAGAGACTCAGTAAGTCTCTTGTATCGTGCTTCTATTCTGGCGCCTGACACAGGTAGGATCATTTCAAAAGAGCTGTGTGTCTTCAGAGAGGTTTGGGCAAACTTTTATACAAAAAGTTATCTGTCTATAATGACAGAGGTCCAGATGCTGCCTATCTATACAAAGCTTATCTCTCTAAAAGAGCAGAAGTACACATATCATGCAGGTGTCCTTTGTCTTATCCAAAAGAGCATCTTGTCCAAGACTAACAGAAGTGAATCACTGACAAATCCTGTTATTCCTTCTCTATCCAAAGGCTGTCTGCCAACCCCTCTCCCCCTCCCTGCGTCCCAGCATTTCAGCTAACAAGCGGAAAATTCTTATCAACTCTGTGGTTCTGTTAATGAGACTTTTCTGTTCATCAGTTCCCCCCTTTCTCACAGCCAACAGTATATTCCTATACTATATTTTCTTAAGGCAAACTTTGGACCCAGGCTTTCTGAGCTATCTTTCCCATGCTGACAATTGTGGAAGTTACTCTCAGATGTAGTCACCCAGTCTGATGCCCCCCAAGTCCAATTCATTGAGGCTTCCCCAAATAAAGGGGTCCTCATTTGGCCTCGAGGAAGTTCAGTGCATATCCAACAGTTAGAGAGATTAGTTTGCAAAGCCAATTCTTGCCTAACGTGTAAGTACATATTGCCTTCCCATCCCTCAATTTCCTTGCTGTGCTGCAAAGATTTTGATAGGAATTTCTAGGTATTAACTACAGCCAGGGCAATCCTTCAAGTGCCCTAGGAACGCAGTGAAAACCTTTTGGGAATTGTTCCTGCTCTGGTACTCCTCAAGCTATGAGGAGCTCTTCAGGGCAGCTCCAAGGTTAGGTTTGGATTCTCCTGGAGTCTCACACAGAACGAGTCTCACGATTCCAGTGGTCTAATTTCATAGCTGCATTTTCTTCTCTCTGCCTAGGTGACAGGACGACCTCACTAATCAAGAGAGACAGCCTGAGCTCTGCAGGAACCTTGAACCCAAGCAGCCAGTGCCTTCTGTGAGTACAAGCTGTCCTTGCTCAACGTGGAAGTAGTTGAGAGCTGAAGCCAGACCACGCCTTAATTCCCTTAGCTTCCTCTTCTGCAGATTAAACAGTCCCAGTTCCTTCAGCCACTCCTCCTAAGGCTTGTTATCCAGACCCCTCACCAGCTTTGTGGCCCTTCTCTGGACTCACTCTCTCACAAGGGGTGTCCTGGGGAACACCACTTGTGCCCGGCCGTCCACCGGCTGGGTTTAACTCTGTTCCCCACCGCTCTTGGGGCCCAGCCATCCATCCTGTTCTGCTGTCCAGCAGTCCCTTTGAAAAACAATCCATCTGAAAAAAGAAGTAGCAGAGAAGGAAAGTTGAAGCTGCAAGGATTGCAGTCCCCTCAGTTCTGGTTGTAGCCAGGTGGGGGTTGGTCTCTTCTCCCAGGCAAGCAGCACCAGAACAAGAGGACACAGTCTCAAGCTGTGCCAGGGGAGGTTTAGGCTGGATGTTAGGAAGTGGTTTACAGCTTGGCCAAAGACTCTTCTGATCCCTGTCTTCTGGTCGTGTCGGGTGCCAAGAAGGCCACTGGCAACCTGGCCAATATCAGGAACAGTGTGGCCAGCAGGAGCAGGGAGGTCATTCTGCCCCTGCACTTGGCACTGGTTAGGGCACACCTTGAGTCCCGTGTCCAGTTCTGGGCCCCTCCGTTTAAGCAAGACGTTGAGTTGCTGGAAGGAGTCCGGAGAAGGGCAACAAAGCTGGGGAGGGGTTTGGAGCACAGGCCTGTGAGGAGAGGCTGAGGGAGCTGGGGTTGCTTAGCCTGGAGAAGAGGAGGCTCAGGGGAGACCTTCTTGCTCTCTGCAACTCCCTGAAGGGAGGTTGTAGCCAGGTGGGGGTTGGTCTCTTCTTCCAGGCAAGCAGCACCAGAACAAGAGGACACAGTCTCAAGCTGTGGCAGGGGAGGTTTAGGCTAGAGGTTAGGAAGAGGTTCTGCACAGAGAGAGTGATGGCCCATTGGAATGGGCTGCCCAGGGAGGTGGTGGAGTCACCATCTTTGGAGGTGTTCAGGAGGAGACTGGATAGGGTGCTTGGTTGCATGGTTTAGTTGATTAGGTGGTGTTGGATGATAGGTTGGACACGATGATCTTGAAGGTCTCTTCCAACCTGGTCCGGTCCATTCCATTCCATCACCATCTAATCAACTAAACCATGGCACTGAGTGCCTCATCCAGTCTCTTTCTAAACACTTCCAGTGATGGTGACTCCACCACCTCCCTGGGCAGCACATTCCAAAGGCCAATCTCTCTTTCATCCTGCTCTATTCTAGTCTGTGAAGATCTTCTTCCTAACATCCAGGTTTAATTGGTGAGAGCAACAGACTTGGTTGCTGCCACCCGCTGCTAAGGGGTCTGAGTGGCCCCCAAATGGGGTTTGGAGGCAGGTAAAGGTTTCTTTTGGCGTGTGAAGGGGTTTTGTGGGCATCTAGAAGGGGTGTGGAGCCCCCTGAAAGGGTCTGGGATAGTGTCAGGGGGTTCTGGGCTGGTCCACCAGCGGGTCTGGGGACATTGGAAGCGTCTGGGGGTACCTAAAACGGAGCTGGGCGTATCAGATGGGGGGTTTGGGTGCATCCAAAGGGGTTTTGTGGGCATCTAAGTTGGAGAATCTGTGGGGGTCCTGAAGGAGTTGGGGGGTTCTCAGTGAGGTTTTGGAGTCTCTATGGAGTCCCTGTTGTATCTTGGGTCTGCTGTGGGATT